>NC_066540.1:1282546-1315046 GCF_024679095.1 Eriocheir sinensis | reverse complement strand
TTAAACCGCTTAGACCGCCCTCCAGAAGCTTTGCTTTGTGACGTAAGGCGCTGAGCTTTGTTTTCCTGTCTAACTTACTCTTCCTATTTACTTTCCACTCTCATAACAGTATCCTCTTTGTCTCTTTCAACCATCCCATTCCCTTTCCTATTCTGTTTATATTGTATTGTATTTGTGCTTACACAAGACTTCCTTCAAGTAATCCATTATATCTACTCCCTCTACTTCCCTCCCGTTTACCTTTCTTTCCATCTCGTCTGTCCGAAACTTTCTCCGTCTTTTTCTTCCGTTTTACCTACTTAATTAAATGTCTTCCTCTCTATCTCTTTCTTTGTGACATAATACCGATCACTGAGACATGGATAGACACTGCTAATAGAAATTTTAGATCAGAATTTGAAATAACGGGTTATCAGATGTTTCACAAAGACAGAAGGGGCAGAAAGGGAGGTGGAGTTGCGCTATATGTTAAAGACTCACTTAAATGTTTAGTTAACAACTCAGTCAAAACTAACATGGATTCAGAATCAGTTTGGGTGGACGTTTACAAAGGGAAAGAAAAACTAACTCTAGGAGTTATATACAGGCCACCCAACCTTAACAGGCAGGACACGAGTATATTACTACAGGAGATTGGCAGGGCGAATATGAGTAGAAATGTCTGCGTAATGGGGGACTTTAATTATAGGAATATAGACTGGGAAGATCTAGTGGGTGACCTGGAAGCCGAGGACTTTCTTGAAGTTATACAAGATAATTTCCTTAAGCAGGTAGTTACTGAGCCTACCAGAGGAGATAACATATTAGACTTAGTCCTAACCAATAATGGGAACTTGCTACGTGAGTTGGAGGTGGGCGGAGAGTTAGGAAATAGTGATCACAGAACGGTTCTTTTTAGCTTAGACTGGGCGGTAACCCGCGAACCAAACCCAGTGTTAGTGCCAGATTTTAGAAGAGCAAACTACGAGGGGCTTCGAAGACATCTTGAAGGGGTAAACTGGGATACTTTAGGGATTCATGAGGGCCAGAACTGCGGATTGGAGAGCCAGGAGAACCAGGTAGAAATGTCTTACAATAATTTAGTTAGAGTAATAGTAGAGGGGCAAGAACAGCATATACCACAGCGAACACTTAGAAAAGAAAACAATGATCCTAAGTGGATGACTCGTGGACTAAAACACGAGATTGGTTTAAAGAAGGGAATTTATCAGAAAATAAAGAATGGGGAAACACATCTCAGGGGCCGGTACGTCGAACTATCTAGATTAGTTAAGAAAAACACCAGGATAGCAAAAAAAAAACTATGAGATCAAAGTAGCAAATGAGGCGAAAAGTAATCCTAAGGGCTTCTTTCAGTTGTATAGAACAAAAACACGGGAGAAAATTGGACCGCTGAAAACAAACACAGGGGAGCTAGTAGAAAATTACGAAAATATGAGCACATTGTTGAACGACTACTTCCTTTCAGTATTCACACAGGAGGATCGAACGACTATACCGGAAAGAGTTCAGGTGTACGAGGGCGGGGATGGCGATAAATTGAGGGATATAATCATTACCAGGCAAGTAGTTCAGGATGAGATAGATAAGCTTAAGAAGAACAAGTCGCCAGGTCCTGACGGGATATTTCCGAGGGTATTAAAGGAGTTAGGTGATATAATCAGTGACCCACTAACCGACATCTTTAAGATGTCGGTAAATACTAACTATGTGCCGAGCCTATGGAAAGTAGCTAATGTGACGCCGATTTTTAAAAAGGGGACAGGTCAGTTGCTTCAAACTATCGCCCAATTAGCTTAACATCGGTTATAGGGAAGATGCTGGAGTCCATAATAGCCAGGAACATTCTGGAGCATTTAGAGAAACATAGCTTAATTCACGACTCGCAGCATGGGTTCACAAAAGGTAGGTCATGCCTCACCAATCTCTTGTCCTTCTACAATAAAGTATTTGAGGCGGTTGACAGAGATGAAAATTATGATGTAATCTATCTTGATTTTAGTAAAGCGTTTGACAAAGTTCCTCACCAACGACTGTTGCTTAAATTACAGGCTCACGGAGTAGAGGGTAAACGTTTGAACTGGGTCAAGGCGTGGCTTAGCAATAGGAAGCAAGAGTGCAAATCAATGGTAAAAGATCTGACTGGGGATGTGTTACGAGTGGGGTCCCACAAGGCTCGGTATTAGGTCCACTTTTGTTTATTATTTATATCAATGACTTAGACACAGGAATTAGTAGTGATGTTAGTAAATTTGCAGATGATACCAAGATCGGTAGAGTAATTGAGTCGGATCAGGACGCTAGTATTCTCCAAGGTGAACTCAACAGATTATATGACTGGGCGGATAAATGGCAGATGGAGTTCAATTTAGGAAGTGCAGTATTCTGAGTGTGGTAGGAACAACCCCTCACATAATTATTGCTTAAATGACACTCTCATAAGTAGGTCTGGGTGCGAGAGGATTTAGGGGTCTTAGTGAGCTCTGATCTCCGTCCAAGGGCACAATGCATTCAAGCTAGAAATCGAGCTAATAGGGTACTGGGATTTATTTCAAGGGCGTAAGCAACAGAAGCCGAAGTCTTCCTCAAACTATATTTAGCATTAGTTAGACCTCATCTTGACTATGCGGTTCAGTTCTGGTCACCCTACTATAGAATGGATATCAAAATGTTAGAATCGGTGAAGAGGAGGATGACTAAGATGATTCAGTGGTTGAGAAACTTGTCATACGAGGAAAGACTCAAACAGTTAAACTTGCATTCTCTAGAAAGGCGAAGGGTGCGTGGAGACATGATCGAGGTTTATAAATGGATGAAGGGCTTTAATAAGGGAGACATTCATAAGATTTTGTTGGTAAGAGAACCGGGTAGGACACGAAGTAACGGGTTTAAACTGGATAAATTCAGATTCAACAGGGACATAGGCAAAAATTGGTTTACTAACAGGGTGGTGGATGAGTGGAATAGGCTTAGCAGTCATGTGGTGAGTGCCAATACAATTGTCACATTCAAAAATAGACTAGATAAATTCATGGACAGCGATATTAGGTGGGGTTAGATACACGGGAGCTTAGGGTCAAAGGAGCTGCCTCGTACAGGCCTACCGGCCTCTTGCAGACTCCTGCGTTCTTATGTTCTTATGTTCTTCTGTCTCATATGTTTTTTCCAGCTCTCTACCTACCGTCACTGTTCTCCCTCTCTGTTTACCTGTCTTTCTTTCTCTCCTTTCTCTCTACCTTCCTACCAATATCACTCACTTTCTACAGCCACCCCTCTTTATCTCTTCCTTCCTTTATTTCTCTTCCTCTTCCTCCCTCTCGATCTTGATACGAATATCCCTCGCTCTCTCTCCACCTACCCCTCTTTCTCTCCCTTTTCCCTTCTCTCACCTACTTATACATACATCTTCCTTCCTCTCCACCTGCCTGCCTAAAGTCACTCCCTCCCTATCTCCCTTTTCCCTCCGCGCCTCTTCTCCCACTTTCTCTTTACGGTCCGCGCCTCTCGTTTTCCACTCGATAGAATGGCGGGGGGTCTTGGATATTTATGACCGTCCACTAAACCATTTGTTGAGTTAGTTTTTTCAGTGTGTTGTTTTCTTTGATGAATGTTCGATTTAAGCTTTTTTTTTTTTGGGGGGGGGTGTATTTGGGGAAAGCTGTTTTCTAATGTTTATTGTTTAACTGAACTATTATAACTTGTTTTTTTATTTGTGTTCAATAACCTTTCTTTGCTAATAACTTCCATTTGTGTTTCTTTTATTCTGTCTCTTAACCTCGTCTGGTTGATGCTTTTTTCTCGTATCTTTTGTCTTCCACTAAACTGTTTTCATTAGTATTCTCATTTTTTTCCTTTTCCTTAGTTGTTTTTCTTTTTTTCTGAATTACAGTCTCTAGTGGATTTTGTTTTATCACTTTGTATCACTGTGTTTGACTTTTTTCTTCAATGTTAACATTTTCTGTTGTTTATTGTTCGGTGGATGCAAGGTTAGTTTTTCTTTGTTTTCTATTTTGCTTTTTTTGTGGTAATGGGGGAGGAGGGGGATCTTGCATCAGGTGGCCGGTGGATCCAATTAGATTTTTTTTTTTTTGTCATTCAAACATTGTCACATTTTTTTTCCTTCCTGAGCAATTTCTCATTCGTTTCTTTTTGTTTTTAGGGGTGAAGGTGCGCTCCTGTTTTTCTTTTTTTCTTTTTGTCTGAACCCTGTTTTTTTTTGCCATGCTGTTGCTGTGACATTGATTTGTTTTCTTTCTCTGC
Organism: Eriocheir sinensis; assembly: GCF_024679095.1. Lineage (NCBI taxonomy): Eukaryota > Metazoa > Arthropoda > Malacostraca > Decapoda > Varunidae > Eriocheir > Eriocheir sinensis. The sequence goes on along the minus strand of NC_066540.1, from coordinate 1,310,786 downwards.
ATTTTTTTTTTATGTTGGGGGAAGGAAGGCGAAGGTTTGCACGTGTTTCATCTTTGTATTTACTTCTTGTATTAACTTTTTCTCTCCTCTTATATGAGTGTTATGACGTTTTTATTTCGTTGTAATTATATTAATTGGAGAGAGAGAGAGAGAGAGAGAGAGAGATGCAGACTCAGCAGACAGGCGGACAGACAGGCAAATGCAGATAGATAGACAGACAGACAGACAGACAGACAGACAGACAGACAGACAAAGACAAACACACATAGACAGACAGACAGGCAGGCAGACAGACACGCTGACAGATAAGCAGAAAAAATCGGGAGACATAAACAAGCTTCATATAGACAAACACAAACAGTAATTCAGACAAACAGACTGACCGACTGACCGACTGACCGACTGATTGCTTGACTAACAAACAAAGCAGCGAACAGACCCGAAAAGGTTTTAAAACGAAGCAGAAAAAAATAGAGCAAATTGAAAGGTACGTGAAAGGAGAGTGATGAGCGCTGGATGAATACGAAAGTGAAACACACACACACACACACACACACATACACACACACACACACACACACACACACACACACACACACATACACACACACACACAGTAACGGAGAAAAAAAAGGTAGTGCAAGTGATATAGAAAACTGGGTCTGGCTTTCCTTCCTTATTTCCTTTCTTCCTTTCCTCCTTCCTCCTTCACGCCCCATGTTTTCCTTCCGTCCGTCCTTCCAGTGTCTAGAGGAAATATATAACTCGAGGTACAAATCTCCTATGACGTAAACGCCTCACAGTTCCTCTGTACACACACTCTCTCTCTCTCTCTCTCTCTCTCTCTCTCTCTCTCTCTCTCTCTCTCTCTCTCTCTCTCTCTCTCTCTCTCTCTCTCTCTCTCTCTCTCTCTCTCTCTCTCTCTCTCTCTCTCTCTCTCTCTCTCTCTCTCTCTCTCTCTCTCTCTCTCTCTCTCTCTCTCTCTCTCTCTCTCTCTCTCTTCAGTTATGTGTCCATATCGTTATCCTTAATCTCTTTACTTACTTTCCCTTGTTCTTTCTCACTTTTTCCTAACTTCTTATTCTTCCCACTGTGTCTTTTCTCTTTCTTTTCCTTCTCACTTTTTATTCGTTTCCATTTTTTTCTGATTTTTTTTTCTTGGCAACCTTTTCTATTTTCTCTTCCACTACAATCACGACCACGATTTTTTGTTTTGTTTTTCCTCCCATTTCTTCTGCAACACCTCCATTACTTCGCTTTCTCTCTTGCCTTGGCATTCTGTCTGTCTCTTATTTATATATATTTTGTTTGTTTTTATTTTTCTCTTTGTTTCTCTTCTTGTGTCTCCATTTATCTTTCTCTCTTCTCTTCTTTATAAATCGTTCCGTCCTCTTGTCTCTTCAACAGTTCGTAATTTATCTTCCGGCAGACTCTTTATCTCCTTGTTTCCTTTTCTCCTTTCTTTGCTTCTCTTTGTCTTCTTGCCTTTTATTTCTCCTTCTTTAAATTTGCTTACTTCCTCTTTGCCTTTCTCTTCCTCTCCTACATTTTTGTTATTCTCCTTTTATATCTTTTTTATTTCCTTTATTGATTATTTTCCTTTACTTTGGTGAGTTTGCTATTGTTTTTTTTTTTTGTTCTTTTCTATGTCCTTTTTTATTCTTTTTTTATCGTTTTGCTTTTTCTTATATTCTCCCTTTTTTCCTCCATATCTCTTTGCCGCCATATCTTTTCCATCCATCCTTTCCTGTTTCCCTTCTCACATTTTCTTTCGTCCTACTCCACTACTCATCATCCCTTCCATCTTTTCCTTCCATAATCCTTCCCTATATTTTGTTCTGTTTTCGGTTTCATTTTTCAATTCTCTCCTACATCCTGCCAGGTACCTTTCCCTCACCTCTCTATCTCCCCTTTCTTTTCCCTCTATAATTATTTCTCTCCTCCTCTTCCTCCTTTTCTCCATATATACCTTTCCCTCCCCGTCTTCCTCTTCCTCACACTCCATCCTCTTACTTTCTCCCTCCCCATCACCCACTCTTTCTGTCTCCACCTCTCCCCTTCCTCGCTCCTGCTCTCTCCTCCTCCCCATCTCAACACACTCTCCCTCCATTCCTCCCCCTCCCTTCCCCGCCTCTTCCTCCACATCTTCAGCACCTCTTTCCACCTCTCCCCTTCCCTCTGCCCTTCTCCCCCCTTCCTCTTCCTCCTTCCTCCTCCTCCTTCTCCTCTCCCTCTCATCTCTTTCCGCATCTTTTACTCTTTCTACTTCCGCATCACTCTCTTCCTCCTCCTCCTTGCTCTCTCTTCCTCTTCGTTTTCAACACTTTCTGCCTCACTCTCTTCCGCTCTCTCCTCCTCTCCCTTCCTCCCTCCCCCTTCCCTTCCCCTCCTCCTTCCTTCGCCCTCAACCCCCACCACCATCTCCCTGCATGAATGGCTAGGCAAGAGGATGATGTTTCGGATTCAGCGCAGGCCGCGGCCCGAGCCAGACGCCAAGTGCTGGAAGTCGACGTTTGTGCCGCCATTACTGTTGCCTTTCTGCGGATCAAGGCTTTGGGAGAGAAAAAATATACATATGTGATCTTTTGAATATGGAGCACCCACCTCCCCGCCCTCTCACTGACCGAAAGAAGAAGGATTGAAATGTGTATGTGCGTCCGTTTGTGTTATCTCTTCCTCCATCTCTTCCACCATTCATTTCCTTAGAAGAAAAAAATCATGCATGTTAATCTTTGTATGTAGCCCCCACCCCCACCCCTCTCACTGCCCGAAAGGAGGAGTCTTGGAAACTGTATGTGTGATCGATTAAGTCTCATCTTTTCCTCCAGCTCTCCCAGCTTAATTTCCTCATCTCCTCTACTCCGCTTTCTTTTTTTTTCTTTTCCCTTCCCTCATTTCGTCTTTCTTTGCTCTAATTATTATCATCGAGTACCTGCCCCTTCCTACACCCTGAAAGAAGGAGAATAGAAAGAAAATTTAGATTAGTGAATGTCTGTGTGTGGAGTGACCGTCCCAGCCACCACCCGAAAAAGAGAAGGGAAAAAGTTGGAAAATAATAAGACAAGTGCAGTTTGTACAGTATAAGAGAATGACATGTGCCACCTTTACGTGACAGTCTTTGCCTCCCTTCAAACAGACTTCCGAAAACTGGGGAGTGTTGGAGAGCAAAGAAGACAAGGAGAAATAGAAGGTAAACCCATGGAGCGTGAAACTTATTGGGAATGAGACTACTAAGAGGGATTGAGAAAGATATATGTATAAAAGGCAAAGGGAATATAAGAGAGAGCACAAGACGAAGGGAGGGTGGAGGGGAGGGGAAGGGAAACTGACTGAATAAAGGGAGACGAGGAAGGGTTAGAGAAGTACATGAACATCAGGCGACTGTGATTTGTGGTGATGGGGAGACGGGAAGGGGAGGGAGGGGGGTGGAAATAGTTGAATGGGAAGAGGTTGGGAAGTAGGGTAATGATGGGAGGTGATGAAGGTACAGATAAGAGGGAAGGGAGAGAGAGAGAAAAGGGAGCATGGAGGAGAGTAAGAGAGAGGTAGCTGTAAGGAGGAAGGGAAAGGAAAGAGGGACAGGGAATAGGGAGGTGTGTGGTAGGGAAGGATTTTGTAAGGGAAGAGGGGAGAGGGAAGGTTAAAGGGAAAGTGTGGTAGGGGATGGAAAGGGAGGAACACAAAGCACACAAAGGAAGAACAAACAACAGCAGACCTGCTGGTCCTTACGAGGCTGTTTGTGACAAGCTACACTAACTCTCAAATCAAAGATGGAAGATGAAGGACTGCAAAGGCGAAGGCTCCTCCCCACCCCCCTCATCCCTCCAGCCAAAGCTGGCAGGAAAGGAAAAATAACCATGCAGCATGGAAAAACTGCATGGAAATTATGTAGGAAAGAGGAAAGAACTATTATTACTGCTACCACTAACCGGGCGATAAAAACGGACAAGGACACCAGTATTCGAAAGAACTTAACGTTATTACGACAATGAGTCTGGTTTGATTCAAAACACTTGTCTAATCTATTCTTGAAGGCCGTAGCTGTTGTACTATCATCGACATCACAGGGTAGACAGTTCCAAACATTAACAACTCGATTGAAGAAGAAGTGTTTAGCTTCGTGCGACGAGAATCTTTTATCACTTATCTTCAAATTGTGATTTCTTCTTGTTCTCTTTGATCGATCAGTTATAAAGGGGGCAGGCGATGTGGGTAGAGGGGGTGGGGGGGGGGGGATTTCAGCTCCCCCCAAACAGTGAAATACGGCTATGGCATTACAAGCGTGATGGTAGAAGCGGCGATAGCGGTGAATGAATGTGTGTGTGTGTGTGTGTGTGTGTGTGTGTGTGTGTGTGTGTGTGTGTGTGTGTGTGTGTGTGTGTGTGTACGTGCGTGCGTGCGTGTGTGTGTGTGTGTGTGTGTGTGTGTGTGTGTGTGTGTGTGTGTGTGTTATTCGGCTTCACCCTGTTTGCCACACATAACCTTCCTTGCACATCAACACATTCATTGGCGGGTGAGGGAAGGAATTTCTTGGATTTTTTTTCGTTGTCATTTCGGATTTGTTATCTAGTGATGTTTTGTTAACTTTTTTCGTTATTTTTTTGTATTATTGATTGATGTTTTTGTTTTTGTTTATTTACAGGAGTTCGTAGTCATTTAACCACCACTGAAAAGAAAGTTCCCAGTTTCACAAGTTCCCACGCCTTCTCACAATTTCCCACGGTAATAATCACATCCACGCAGTTGTTTTACTTTTTGGGTGACCTGGTAGACGATTCTCACTTAATAAACACGTAAAAGATGATGAAACTGTTACACATATAAACCGCAGCTGATGATAATGGGCAAGTTAGCGTAAGATGATGTATAGGGAATGGTGATGAAAATGATGACAGAAGTAACAGGAAGAAAAATAATAACTGAAAAGAAAGAGCAACATTTATAAGAAAAAGGACAATAATAAGGAAATGGAAAGGAAGAAAAGTAAGACAAAAGGAGAAAAAGAAGAAAACATGATGCTCGTCGTGGTGGCAATGACAGTGACTGTGACATGTGTTCTGTGAGCGGGACGAAACTTAACTACCAAAATGCTGAATAAATTCCATGTATATATTCAGTCAGGTGAATGTCTAAGAAGCTTGGGAATGTCTGATGCTATCCCAAAAATCTAGTTAAACAACTATAAAGCATCCATCGTCAATAATCATTGTCAAATTTGGCCCGATAATTTGAATGTCAAGAAAAATATTTTGTCTTTAACAATAGGTCATAGAGACTTCTTAGTAGTCTCATTTTATTTGTATTACAATTCTGCATCTTTTGGTGTATAGTACATTCAGTTTTATACATTTTATCGTTTTAAAATTGGAGATAAATATGAAAAAAATATGCCGATTTTGTGTTTTTTGAAAATTAAGAAAAGTTAAATAAATATTATTTGTGTGTGTGTGTGTGTGTGTGTGTGTGTGTGTGTGTGTGTGTGTGTGTGTGTGTGTGTGTAATCTTTGTCTGTGTGTGTGTACCTGTGTGTGTGTGTGTGTGTGTGTGTGGGGGCAGGTGAGTGTGTGGCGAAGCGTCCTCATTAGGCGGGGAATTGTGCCTTAACTCTGCGGCCCGTCAGGCAGGAAAGTCACTTAGAGAGAGCGGAAATGCAAATCATGGAGGTCGCTGTTGAAGCCAAGACCTAATTTGGTGTGTGCGGGGCGGGCAGTGAGGACAGGGGCGAGGCCAGTCACTCCGGGCCTTCCGTGCGGGGTCAGGAGAGGTCAGAGCACCCTGCCGCGCCTCCCGTCCCCGTATTGCCCGGCCCTGCCCGACACACCCTTCCCACCATAATGTTCTGCCTTCGTTTCGGCACAGACTGAGAGCTGGACGGAGCAATTGGATATTTTAGGACCCCGTCAGTGCCTAGCGTATTCTTTTACTCTCTCCCTTTTTTTTGTCCGTTTTCGGTTCAGGTGTTTTTTTCCGCTTGTTCACGTCCTTCCTTGGCAGAAAATGGGACTGGAGGGGATTGGGGTTCCCTTTTTTTTATCGGCTCGTCGTAGCATTGCAACAGAAAATGGGCTGCGTGGGTATTAGGTCTTCCTCTATTAGGGATGTGTGTGTTTTGTGTGATTTGGAGGAGCAAGAGGAGGAGGAGTAGGAAAGGATATGAAGGATGCATGTGGGATGAGTGAGTGTTGATACGAATGGACTGTTTTGATCGTAATGTTGAATAGAATGCTATGTTTCATGTTGATGTTGATTCATGCATTATCGATAGGAAATTATGAAAGGTGTTTTGTGTTACTTTTTGCTAAAAGAAACTAATTTGTTCATTTTTACATGTGTGTGGCGTTGGTGTGTTGAGGAAAGTGCGTTTTGAGTCTCCAGCAAACAATTAGGTATTAGGTATTTAAAGAAAGGAATGTTGTTTTATGAAAAGAATATATCCATGGAAAGTATGTCGTGTGTGTGTGTGTGTGTGTTTGTGTGTGTTTGTTGGTGTGGGTGTGTGTGTGTGTGTGTGTGTGTGTGTGTGTGTGTGTGTGTGTGTGTGTGTGTGTGTGTGTGTGTGTGTGTGTGTGTGTGTGTGTGTGTGTGTGTGTGTGTGTGTGTGTGTGTGTGTGTGTGTGTGTGTGTGTGTGTGTGTGTGTCAGTTGAAAGTTTTACGGGGACAATTGAAAAGATAAAATGATAATGTGAACGAAGGTGAGCGGGAGAAAAAACAACAATAAAGAAATGAATGATGGGATTAATAAAAGAAGAAACGTGCACGCCAAGATAAGAGAAAAAAGGTTATATTGGATCTTAGGTGGTGCTGATTTATGTATTATGCAGCGGTATAAAAAAATAATCGTGATTCAGTATTAGCAGAAAAATAAATATAAGAAAATGCTAATTGTGTTATGCAGAATGGGAATTGAGTAGAATGTTTTGGTAACATTGATAAATTTTTCGTGCCGTGATGAAAAAATCGTCGTTCAGCACAAGTAAAGGTGGGAAATAAAACGTGAAGTGTATAATGCGGATTGGGAACTGAATCTACATTTTTCTGTAACGTTTCTGGCCGTGAAGTTCTCGTTCGTAATGGACAGGGCGAGGCGCACGAGGAAAAATATTAACACAAACTCGTTTTACCTTGATTACTAATGGACGAAGGTTCACCTTGTATATATTTTCCTCAGCCTCTGCGTTATATTTTTTTGTCTTTCTAGCTGACTAGCTCAACAGGGCAATTAATCTATTACCGCTAATACATTAGATGATGTATAAAGTTTACCACTAAGTCATATTTTCTAACACTGGATAAAATGCGTTTCTGAAAGGATTATTATTCCCTTTTATCCGGTGATATGTTAACACTGCCTTGCTCTCTAAGGACTTTCTTTCCACTCACCTTTTCACCTTTGAATCAGTGCACTTCAGCCTTTTTGTAACTAGTCAAAACGCATCGGTAAAAAACTTATTTGATCTTTTATTGTGAGTACTTTTTCCTAACTTTCGTCCAACATTCTTTGAGCTCACCTTTTGATCACCTTTTACTCATTTTGCCTCCACCTTATACTGATTACGCCTCCGTGGTCTAGTGGTCAGCGCGCCTGGCTACTACTCCGCTGGCCCGGGTTCGAATCCCGGCCCGGGCAGTCGGCGCGCAGCTCACCCAGCTATTCATCCTCCCTTTCGGGCTGGTTGATAAATGGGTACCTGGGGAAACCTGGGGAAGGTAATCTGTGGTAACCCGGATGTCACACTGGCCCTGTGTCCCAGGGTAATGGGCTACCTCCTACCACAGGCTCAAGGGCCAATGCTACGGAGATGAGCACCGAGGCATGCGCTGCTACAGCGTATGCCCCCAACTTTACCTTTATACTGATTGAGATGCGCCTCCTTTCATTCATTGCTTTTTAATATATTTATAACAGTATCCTGCCGTCCACACGCCTTGCATTAACTTATTATTCACCTTTTAATTAATTTGGTTCCACCATTCCTTATCTTACTAATTAAAATGCTTTACTGAAAATTTTATTCGGTTTATTTTTTTAATGTATTTCTGACACTTTTTTCCCATCCTTACTCTCTGTAGTCACCTCCAGGACACATTTTACAACTCACCACGCAAATTTTCTTCACTAATTAGAACTAATCAATTTCCACTCCTTAGTAATTAAAATCCGTTACTGAAAACATCATTCGTGCATATTAGCTGAAGATTTATTCCTTTCTGTTATTCCTTCCGTGCCTTTTGCCTTCACTTCTTATACTACTCTTTTTACAATGCTGCTTCAACTTTTTTTACACTACTTGCCTTGCCATACTGAAAACGTTACTAGTCTCGCTATCCGGTGCTAATAAAGTTTTTTTTTGCTTTTCATAAACTTCGCTTCCGTCTCATTACCTTCTTCTATTTAGTGCACTTGTCTGATCATCATCATCATTTCATCGACGCCTGCTCCTAGGAGTTTCCACCAAGGGATGGCCACGGCACAAGAGCTTCCAACTTTCTCTATCCAGACACTCTCTCCTTGCCTCCTCAAAGTTTCTCAAAGATCTTTCCCCCCTCTCCCTAACGTACTCATGCACCCTATCCCTCCTTTCACTGGAGGTCGTCCTCTAGCATTCCCTCCCTCTATCTCAATCACATACACCCTTCCGGTCATCTTACTCTCCTCCATTCGCTCCATGTGGCCAAACTACTGTAAAGTCTGTCGCTTCACTTCTTCCACCACTCCACACTTCTTCCCTTCACCCCTGTGACACATTCCAAAACGCTCGTACACACTTTCATTACTCATTCCGTCCATTCTACTCACACCACAAACACTCTTCAAATAACTCATTTCCACTGCCTGCACTCTAGACCTCTGACTTTCATTCCAGGCCCACTTATCACTTGCATATGTGAAGGTTGGTACTATTATTGTATTTCTCAAATCCCTCTTTACCTCCATGCTCACACTTCAGCCATTCATGATTCGTCCCAAAGACCCTACCACCCTTCTTCCTTGCAATGCCCTTTCTCTTATCTCTCCCTCCATACCACCATGCTTACATATAACTGATCCAAGGTACTTAAACTCATTGACCTCCCCCATTTCTTCACCATTCAAAATTATTTTGCATTCTTTTTCACATTCAATTCCCACTCTATATGGGCATACAAAATCTACAACCTCACTTCTACTTCGCTCATAAATCATCACTTTACTTTTGTTGACATTTACTTTCAGCTTTCTCCTATTACAGACACTATAAAAAACACTGACCAAATTTTGTAAGTCACTTTCATTTTCTGCAATGAGCACCGTGTCATCAGCAAACAGTACTGAATTCAGTACCCACTTCCCTCCCTCATCGAACAGTCTTACACCAACTTCTCCAACTTTGCCCTTCATTTCTCTAATAACACCATCCATATAAATATTGAATAACCATGGTGACATGACGCACCCTTGTCTTAAGCCCACTCTTATCTCAAAATGTTCACTTCTTTCTCCAGTAATTCTGACACATGCAGATGCATCCTCATAGAAGGACTTTATTGCACTAAGCAGTTTTCCTCCCACACCATAAATCTTTAAAACATCCCACAATGCAATCCAATCGACTCTGTCATCAGCTTTTTTCCAAATCCATGAAGGCAGCGTATAGTTTCTTTCCTTTTGCTATTATTTTTTCTACTACCATCCTGAAGGCAAATATCTGATCCACACATCCCCTTCCTTTCCTAAAGCCTCCTTGTTCCTCACTGATTTTCTCTTCTGCAAGTCTTTGCACCCTCTTTAATATGACTTTCCATATACCTTTCCGGGTATACTCAGGAGACTTATACCTCTATAGCTCCCACATTCCCCTCTCTTGCCCTCCCCTTGTAAACTGGGACAACGATGGCTTTCGTCCAGTCTTCTGGCACCCCCCCCCCCCTTCCCATGCTACTTCACATATCTTGACCATTCATTTAATGACTACATCTCCTCCACACTTCAACTTTTTTGCTGTGAGTCCATCAGTTCCTGCTGCCTTTCCATTTTTTAATCTTTTTATTGCCTGATTTACTTCTTCATATGTTATACTTCTTTCTTTATATACTCCTCCTCTACCTCTACTCAAAACTGCTGCTGTTACAGCTGCTGGACGTCCATCCTCAAAATTCATTAAGTTTTTTAAATATTCTCTCCATCTCTCTTTCACAGCTTCCCCGTCTTTCAACAGCTTTCCATTCTCATCCATAACTTCATTTATTTTACTTGAGGAGATATTTTCTGCATTTCTTTCGTTTTTTACTTCTTTCCAATATGATTTCCTGTTCCCTTTATATTTTCCACTTAGTCTTTTTCCGAAGTCTTCGTCAACTCTCTTCTTACTTTCTTTTATGGCTTGTTTTAATTTCATTTTGCATTCTGTATATTTCTTTTTACTTTCCTTTTTTACTTGCTCAGCCACATTTCTTTCTTGAGTTTTCTTGAAAAGTTCCCTTTTCTCTTTTACTATCCTCCTTATCGCTTCTGTCCACCATGAATTTCCTTTTCTTTTTCCATCTCACTACTTTCATCCCTAACACTTTTTTTGTTGCAGTTACCATTACTTTTTTCAATATTCCAAAAACTTTTTCAATATTTGTATTATCTTTTACACTTTCCCATTTTTCCCTTAAGGCCTTTGCACTTGTCTCCAACACGCTAATTAAAGCATCAATTTAATATTTTTCTTTTGCCGACTGCGATTATAATTTCTTAGTATTCATTTCACAATTTACTTTTCCCTTCTCATATTTTCTCCTAATACATCCAGCTACATCATTTACTAGATCGACAAACAAACTTCTCTTCTGTTGATATTCTAATTTATTCTCATCTTTTCACATATTTATTTATTTGTTTACATTTTTCTTTTTCTCTTCCCTCTTTGCCTCCACCTCTCCTGTTCCTCCATCTCCCTCTCCTCCAACTTTCACTTCCTTCCATCTCCTCCACCTCTCCTGTTCCTCCCTCTCCATCTCCTTCATCTTTCCTGTTCCTCCCTCTCCTTCTCTTCCATATTTCCTGTTTCATCTTTCCTCTATCTCTTTCCATCTCCTTCATCTTTCCCGCTCCTCTCTCTCCTCCACCTTTAATCTCCACCGCCTCCACCGCGGTCCTGCCTTCCACTCTCTCCTCCCATCAAGCCTCCCATTCATCTCCCTTTCACCTCCACTCTCGCCTTCCCTCTTCCTCTCTCTCTTTCTTCCCACTTACACGTTCAGCTTTTCCAGTTCCTTAATCATCTTTCAGCACTTACAGTCATTCTCTCTCTTTTCCTCTTCCTCACTTTTCTTTTTATTATATGCAATGCTCTCTTGTTTCTCTTTGTTAACTATTTCGTCTCCCACATTATATCCATTTTTCCTTCCTCTTCCTCTTTATTTATTTTGCTACATTCACTTGATATCCTTCCACTACCCTATCAGCACTCTTCTTCCTTCCTCCTCCTCCTCCTTCCCATTTCTCGTTCACTTCCTTCGTCATTCTCCTTTTCCTCTTTCGTTTTTTCATCCATTTCCCGGTACTCTTTTTCTCGTTTTTTCCTTCTTCCGCATGCAAATTTGATCGCCAATTCTCATCCTCTCTGTCTTCCACCTTCTCCACTCTCTCCTTCTTCCTCATTATTTTACTTTCTTTCTCATGTTCTCTCCTTTTTGTTTTCTTTTACAGGAGGAGGAATCAATGAGTGCGCCTGATGGGACAAAAGGAAAAGGTCAGAGAGGAAAGGAGTTGGTGGAAAGGTGTAATGGATTAATTGTTGACGTGTATGCTGCAGGCAGTTTCATTAATGTCCAGAATAAATGAAACACAAAATATAGATCGACATTTACCGGATTATTGCACGCAAGGAAAAAATGTAATTACAGTTGAAACACATGAATTGCGTTTGCATGGAAGATGACTTGGTTAAGCAGCGCGGGGCCGCGTCGCTCATGATTGAAACTGACTATGAAAGATACAAATGATGTAAGGTAGACATTTGCTGGCTTAATACATACAGGAAAATATGTGATTATAATAATGACAAAAATACCAGTAAAGAATAGTAATAATAAAATAATAGTAATAACATGAACGACAATAACACAATAACCACAATAATAATAATAATAATAATAATAATAATAATAATAATAATAATAATAATAATAATAATAATAATAATAACAATGATAATAATAATAATAATGATAATCAATAATAATGATAATCAATAATGATAATTAATAATAATAATAATAATAATAATAATAATAATAATAATAATAATAATAATAATAATAATAATAATAATAATAATAATAATAATAATAATAATAATAATAATAATAATAATAATAATAATAATAATAATAATAATCCGTTTTCATTCTTCCTGAGCGGTTGGACGCTTTATGGCTCTCCTCCATTCTACTCTGTCTTCTGCCTGATGTTCATCCATTCCCATCAATGCCAACTCTTCCTGTATACACCTTCTCCACGTTTTCCTAGGTCTATCAATTGGTCTCCTTCCTTCTACCTCTAATCTCTCTACAACTACCAGCACTGTATCCTCACCTGCTCTCTTTACATGTCCAAACCATCGGAGTCTTTCCCTTCTGAGCACTGTTTCCAGGTCCTCTACTCCACATCTGTTAGCTACATCTGCACTGGACAATCCTATCTTGCCACCTGATCCCCGCTATATACCTCAGCATTCTGCGATCACTTGCTCTCAATACCTCCGTCAATTTTCAAGTCAGAGCCCATGTTTCTGCTCCATACAACATCACTGATCTAATACACGCTTGGTACACCCCTGCTCTGTTCTTTCGAGGGATGCTACGTTTCACGAGCAGACTAGCCGCCCCACTTTAACCACGCTGCCGCCACTCTTGCTCTCACTGTCCTCTCTACTCTCGCCTCACAGTCCAGAACATCTCCCAAACAACAAGAAATGTTCTACCTCATCCAGCTTTCCTCCATTCACCTCTAGTTCATCCCTTTCAGTTTCGTGTCCTTGCTGTCTCCTCACGCAAGCTGGGCATGTAAAATTCTGCACTCCTCTTACATGTCTGAGGCCTGAGCATCTAAGGTGGCACCACTGCCTGCAACATGTGCACAAGACTGAATTTACACCAACTCCCTTCCCACAGCATCCACATGGATATTTTCCTGATTTAATCTTTTCTGTTGCTTCTTTTCCAGTCACCATGTACTTTTTTTTTTTTTTCCATATTAATTTTCAAACCTCTCTCCTCCATTCCGTCCATCCATTTATTAAACTTTTCTTTCACTTCTTCTGCTGTCTCTGCATTTACTACCAAGTCATCTGCACACAGCAGCTCCCATGGTGCCTCTCCTCTTGCTTCCTTTGTTGCCTCCTCCATTACTGTTATAAACAAGAGCGGGCTAAGGGCAGATCCCTGGTGAACTCACACTCCAATTTTGAACTCATCTGATGTTCCCACCACTGTTTTCATTCTTCATTTTGTACCTTCATATAGTCCCATCACCGATTCAACCAATCTTTCTGGTACTCTTTGTCTTCTCAATGCCCATCTTATAATTTCCCTTGGTACTCTGTCAAATGCTTTCTCTAGAGCTACAAAAACATGATACAATCTCCTCCTCTTCTCCATAAACCTTTCCTGAACTCCTCTCATAGTATAAATTGCTCCACTTGTTGATCTCCCAGGGCAAATGCCAAACTGACATTTATCAATTCTCATTATCCTTCTCAGCCTCTTCTCCAGGACTTTTTCATATACCTTCCTGCCATCCTTCAGTAACCTTATCCCCCTATAGTTACCACATTTCAGAGTTTCTCCTCTCCCTTTAAAAATGGGTATAGTGTAGCTTCCTTTCTAATCTTCTGGTATTTCTTCCTTTTTTAAAACATCGTTTAACACTCTTGTCAATTCCACCACTCCTTCCTTCCCTGCTGCTTTTATTAAATCTACAGTTAGCCCTCAAGGTCCTGCTGCTCTACTATTTTCATTTCCTTAAGTGCTTCTTTTACTTCCTCTTCCGTATTTTTTTCTTGTGGGCCTTTCACTATTTCAGTTTCTTTTATCGTATATTTATTTTCTTCATTTAACAGTTCACTGAAATATTTACTCCACCTTTCCAATATCTTTTCTTTTTTCACCCTGATGTTCCCTCCTTCTTCTTTTACAAGCTTTGCCCCAACTACATCTGCTCTTTCTCTTTTCATATGTTTTCATATAATTTTTTTTTTAAATCTCCTTTCTCTCTCCCTCACCCACTCTTCTGTTGCTTTCTTCTTTGCCTTCGCTACCTCTGTTTTTGCTTTTCTTCTTTTCTTTAAACACCTCTCTATCTTCCTCCTCCTTTGTTTTCTGCCATTTCTTGTATGCCTCCTTCTTTTCCTTGATGGCCTACTGTACTATTCCATTCCACCACCATGTCTCTCTTTCCTTTCTTCTAATTCCTTTTGTTTCAGCAAACACTTCTCTCCCTGCTTTCATGATATTTTCTATCAATTGTTACCATCCTCCATTATTTTCATCATTTTCCTTTTTCACTCTTTGTTCAAACTCTTCTGATTTCCTCCTCCCTCAGTTTCTACACTTTTATTTTTCTTTCTTCTTTTTTATCTTTTCCTCCCTACCTTCGTGACTACGTCAGCACACAAAAGTCTAGGTTGTGGCAGGCACGCTTCCCCCGGGATCACCTTCACGTGTTTTATCCAAAAATCTTCATCCTTTCTGTACACTATATAGTCTACTTGCGTTTCCACTCCACTTTTATACGTTACCATCTTTTCTTTTTCTTTCTTGAACATAGTGTTTGCCACAACCAGTCCCCTGCCCTGACAAAACTTCAGTATTTTATCCCCTTCTCTAATAATGATAATAATAATAATAATAATAATAATAATAATAAGAATAAGAAGAAGAAGAAGAAGAAGAAGAAGAAGAAGAAGAAGAAGAAGAAGAAGAAGAAGAAGAAGAAGAAGAAGAAGAAGACACGTTTGCATAACAGCAGACGAATAGATTAAGCAGATGCATAAGTTGTGTTGCTGGAAAAATTTATCTCTGTGTACACTCCACAAATATTGACAAACACTTGCAGAAATAATACAGACCAGGAGAGATAATAATTGCACTGGACACACGCAATATTACGTTTGCATAAGAGGAAAAAATAGATTAAACAAAATCCGGAATAAAAGTTGCTGGGAATTGTACGGAGCTGCGAAAGAATATTAAGATAACCGAAATGAAGTAACATCATTAATACAGTCGGAAAGAAATAGATGACAATTCTAACTGCTTTCTACACACACGAAATTACGTTTCCAGAAAAGATGAGTAGATTAAGCGATGCAGAAATGAGGTTACGTGAAAACATATTTGTACATAAAACTCGTATATAAGACAAACAAACATTTACGAAGTTAATTAACGCAAGGGAAAGGATTGTAATTGGTTTTGGAACACTAAATTTCATGAAACACTAAATTGCATGAAAGACGACAAAAAGATGAAGCAATAGATAACTTAATTACCTGGAAAATCTACTTACATACGTAAAACAAAACACACACTAAACATAAGCCAACGAGATCATGATAAATAACCATCAGGGGATGAAAGTGTCTGCGGTCTGCACACACACACACACACACACACACACACACACACACACACACACACCATTACGGTGTTTGCACGGAAGGCGACAAACTGATCACGCAGCGCCAGAATTATGTTGCTGGACAATATACTTCAACGTGAAAAATGCGTAAAAAACGCACATTTTACATGCACACGTGGATAAATATATTTGCGGTTGAAATAAACAACAGTAAAGTATGTATTTAAGAAGATGAAGAGATTATTCAGCGGCAGAATTGTTAATTGAAAATGTACTCAAAATAGAAAAACAATGATACGCCATCTAATATACAAAGAATAGTATAATTGATTTACATACGCGGAGAAATAAATATAAACAATAATACAGTTTGCATGAAAGGTGACGAGGAGATTAATCAGTATTAGAACTGTTATGACACCTGAACATGTAGCGAAATTAATATACCTAGACACTCCAACAATAGATAAACAAAAGCACAGCTGACAGGGAGGAAAGAATGTGATCGGATGGCAAACACACGCACGTAGTAAAGATTCCATGAAAGATGACACGTAGATTATGGAGCAGGTAAGCTGTGTTATTGGAAAACATCCCTAAAAATATGAAGACACTCAAAATATTGATCAGCAACTGTATATTTTATAACTATAAGGAGAGAGAAAAACAATTTCGGTTAATATACACATCAGTTTCGCTAGTGTAGAAAAGTGAAGAATAGATTAAGCATTTGAATTAAAATTTGTCCTTGTGTTAAAAAAAAAAAAATCAAAATATAGATAAGCAGAAATACAAACGATTCACTGAAGGAAAAAAGATTAATACGATTGACTCGTTCCATTAAGTTTTCATTACTGATGACGAACAGACTGAGCCATTCACAAACATGTTACTGCACGACACACCTGCGTGCGAGGAAGACACAGAAAGCAATTGTTAAACCTCAGGGACAAGATTAATTGGGGGTTACTACACACACACACACACACACACACACACACACACACACACACACACACACACACATACACACACATGCAACCCCTCAACACACACAGCAGTCAATTTGCATTCAATGTGACGTGAAAAAAACAGATAAAAGGCAGAAATTATGTGAACGCGAAAATGAACTTGTGTGTTGAAAGGCTCGCTGGCTCGCAGGGTCTGACAGCAAGGGAAAAAACAATGATAATGTAATCTGATCAACGCGAGTGTTTTGTGCCTCGTGAGCATTACCGACGCTTAATATTCAACCGGTTTTTTTTTTTTTTTTCAACAAAATCGTGTTATGCTGCGTAAAGGCGCGTTTTGAAAAGGTCGAAAGTGATGAGCTGAACGGGAAAAAAAATAACATAATGGCTCTTGATCTGAAAGTTATTTTTCTTCGTCCATTATTGAACGTATCTGTACAGGTAAAGGTCCTAAGAAAAATGAATGAGGAGGAGGTGGAGGAGGTGGAGGAGGAGGAGGAGGAGGTGGTGAAGAGAAAGAAAGCCCAGGCTTTACTGACTGAGTGAGGTCATGTTTTGTAATTTTGTGCCATAAGCTGTCGCCTATTATATGTTTGAAGATGCCCTAAACTTAACTCTAACTTAACAAAACCACCATACCATACGTCTTGACTCAGGAAAATTATCTTCTTCTTACTAAATGAGACTTTCGATATAACAAAGTGAAGGCTTTCTTTGTTATTTTATGCTATAGGTGGCTGATACCACGTGCTTTGAAAGTTCTTTAAATTTAACCTAACCTATTGAAATACAATATTTGTTGTTTAAAACTTTTTAATTAAGTTATATTAACCAAAACTGGTTTGTTTAGTATATAAATACACGTGTGAATTTTTTAAATTCCAATAAATTCTAAATTTTGGGACCTGAAAATTCTGAAACTTTCCATGGAAAGTTTCTCTTTACTGGAAACTTTTCCACCCCTTGCAACCCTACCCACTGAGGAAATCATGTAGTTTTTATTGAATTCTGCGTTTATCCCTTTGTCTATAAATCCAGCCAATGGTCAATATCTAATACGTCTTTATATGTCACCTCGGGTCTGGGGTGTTTATGTTGTATCGGTATTTATATGCCAACATACAAACACGTTTATCACATTAACTGAAGATATATATATATATATATATATATATATATATATATATATATATATATATATATATATATATATATATGTGTGTGTGTGTGTGTGTGTGTGTGTGTGTGTGTGTGTGTGTTCAACCATCCTCTGGCCAACAGTAAATATTGCAGTGTATAGGTGACAGGTTTCACCCTGAAATTGAAGCAGGACAAACTCACTTTAAACTGAAACACAAAACCAACAAAAACAACAAAAGGTAAATACTAAAGAAAACGGGCTTCCGATACGACTCCAGCGAAGGGATACTCGTTCATTATTTACTTGTCGCAACTCTTTATGTCCATATTTATGGCGCTTCTTACTTATGCATAGAGGCGCGGGGAACAGGGTGCTCGGAGGCCCTTTGTGGCGTAGGAAAAAGTGGAGGAGAGGGAGGAAAGGAACGACTGATGGAAGTCGAGGAAAGTGACGAATTGAAAGACGGACGTTAGTGGAGTAAAGGACGATGGGCAAGACGGACATTTTGTGGTAGAGGAAAAGTGGAGGTACTGGATGAAGTGAAGGACGGACATAAGTAGATAAATGGACGCAGGAAAGGACGGACGGAAATGGAAGAAAGGAGAGGAGGAAAGGCGGACGTAAGTTGGTGGGCTTTTGAAGATGGAATAGTTTGGGTTCGTGGATTTAGGAAGCGTGAGTATTTTTACTACCTATTATTAGTTTGTAAAGTGAATAATTGGCTAAGTAAGTGAGGGTGAACAGGGATTAGAGGTAAAGAGAAGGGAGAGTGTAGCAGTCACTGCTCAAACCGCGTGCTCCTTCCCTCAGTGACACTTAAGAAGATGGGCGCTGCAGAGCAGACTCCATTAAGTGTATTTGTCTCAGTCCGTGTCGCGTCTCCATTGTTAACATTTCTTGTTCTCTGCTTACCTTCTACTGTCTGTCCTCGTCCTGCATATACATTCCTTTACACATTGTTCCACACACACATCAACACTTATGTCATCCACACAGTACAACATCCACACAAACGCATACACAAACAAACACCTATTCTATGTGCTTTGTCTTAGGGCCTAGACACACGAGCGACTTCACAATCGTTTGATTCACCCCATACACACGAATCGACTTAGAAGCGATTTTAAATCGTCGTATGGGGTAAAGGACTGGCTGGGCAGGCAAGATGTGATACTGTTGACTTAGTATCATCATGGACTCTGATGAGGAGGCTGCTCTTCTGTTTGTTCAGGCTGTCGTCGTCGTCGGCACCGACGACGACGATCAATGTGATGCATCCATTAACTTCTAATAGACTTACAAGTGCACAATTCTACATAATGAATGTCCTACGGGCAGACAATGACAAATTTTTCAATTATTTTAGAATGACACAAGACACCTTCAACCATCTGCTCACCTTAATCGCTAACATTGAAAAGCTGACACAAACATTGAAGGAGTATTCCTGCCGAAGAGAGACTTGTACTACATTAAGGTAATTTATATACTCGTAAATATTCATCATAACAATTATATATATATATATATATATATATATATATATATATATATATATATATATATATATATATATATATATATATATATATATATATATATATATATATATATATATATATATATATATATATATATATATATATATATATCCTCTCCAGCTGTTTCTGGTGAACTTTTATGCTGGACATATCAAAAGTTTTTGATAGGGTCTGGCACAAATCTTGCTTTCTAAACTACCTCCTTTGGTTTCTATCCTTCTCTGTACCTTTCATCTCCAGTTTCCTTTCTGACTGTTCTATTTCTGCCGGTAGACGGTCACTGTTCTTCCCTAAATCTATTAACAGTGGTGTCCCACAGGGTTCTTGGTCCTATCTCCCACTCTTTTCTGTTGTTCATTGATGATCTTCTTCCAAAACGAACTGTCCTATCCATTCCTACGCCGATGATTCCACTCTGCATTATTCAACTTTAATAGAAGACCCACCCTTCAGGAACTTAAGGACTCAAGGCTGAGGCTGCAGAACGCTTAGCCTCAGACCTTACTATTATTTCCGATTGGGGCAAGAAGAACCTGGTGTCCTTCAACGCCTCAAAACACAGTTTCTCCACCCATCCACACACAATCTTCCAAACAACTATCCCCTATTCTTTTGACAACACCCAGCTATCACCCTCCTCAACACTAAACATCCTCGGTCTATCCTTAACTCAAAATCTCAACTGAAACTTCTATCTCATCTCTTACTAAATCAGCTTCCTCGAGGCTGGCATTCTGTACCGTCTCCGCCAGTTCTTCTCCCTGCACAGTTGCTGTCCATATACAGGGCCTTGTCCGCCCTCGTATGGAGTATGCATCTCATGTGGGGGCTCCACCACACAGCTCTTCTGACAGAGGAGGCTAAGGCTCTTCGTGTCATCAGCTCCTCCTCCTCATACTGATAGTCTTCACCTCTAAATTTCGCCGCAATGTTGCTCTCTCTTTCTATCTTCTATCGATATTTCCACGCTGACTGCTCTTCTGAACTGCTGCACTCGACTCATGCTCATCCCTATATTGTCCAAACTCTTTATGTAAGAGTTAACCAGCATCTTCACTCTTTCATCCTCACGCTGGTCCTTCATCTGTATTTCCTCCTGCTTACGACTTGAACTTTTTCAAGAGGAGGTATCAGGACACCTCCTCCAAATTAACCTCCTGATTTGACACCTGTTCGAGCAGTGAGTAGTGGGCCTTTTTTTTTTCTTTTTTTTTTTCTTTGCGCCCTTGAGCTGTATATATATATATATATATATATATATATATATATATATATATATATATATATATATATATATATATATATATATATATATATATATATATATATATATATATATATATATATATATATATATATATATATATATATATATATATATATATATATATATATATATATATATATAAACAATCAAACACAGAAAACATAATGATGCATTTTTTTGCTGGGTCCATTGTTTCAAATTCTGCACAAAAATATTTTGTTGTTGTATTCAGTGGTCCTTGTGTCCTATATAGTTGGCTGTCCTTCTATTTCAATTATAAAGCGATCTGTATCAAATGCTATGGTAGGGAGAGATGATGATATGTGAGTGCAAGGAGTGATGAGCGAGGACTGACAGACAGATCACTCTGGTACTCGGAAAGGCGACAGATGTCGCCTGTGTGGAGGGGTCCAAGCGATTAATCGCCTTTGCACGCGCTTTGTACTTGCGACTGCCCAGCGTGGTCGCTTTACACCCCGTGTGCTGGGGTAAGCGATTTTCCCATTGAAGCCTATGTTATATCAACTACACCGACTAGAGGCGATTAAAATCGCACGACAGAGTCGCCCGTGTGTCTGGGCCCCCAATGACCTGCGTATATTTGCCCAAATAAAGTCAGAGACATGCCAGTCCTCGTCGACGGACCGACTTGGTCGGCTATATTTTGGTCGCCGCTAGAGTCGGTCTGTCGGCTCCCTACGGGCCGCCTTTGCAAAGACCTGTGCTCCTCGCAAGAGGGAGCAATCTCCCCAAAAAAAAAAAAATTGGCGGATGAGACACGCCAGTCCTCGTCGACAGACCGACTTGGTCGGCTAGATTTCGATCGCCGATAGAGTCGGTCTGTCGGCTCCCTGTTACGGGGTCGCCTTTGGCAAAGACCTGTGCTCCTCGTGCAAGAGGGCACCTCCCCAAGTAAAAAAAAAAAAAAAATGTAACCTCTATGGATATGACTTTCTCTATCCGTGAACCGATTAGCACGTGTAGAACACCTGCTACCAACAACAATTGGTGACCCTGCAGTGTTGCTATGGTTCAAGGTGGCTTATAACTGGTGCCGTACCAGCACTCTTCACAGAGGGTGGACCTGAGTCAGAAGCATCTGATCTATCTGTCCTACCCTCTCCTGGGAATACAACCACCTGCCAGGGGTTCTGGGATTGAGCCTGGGTCGGAGAAGCATTACGCCGTGGGGCGTAGCTGCCACCTTCAGGGTTCTCCCCTGCCTCCCCCAGGCACCCTCTGTGCCTCCTCCAGACGCCTTCTGTGTCTCCTCCAGGCACCCTCAGTGCCTTCTTCAGGCACCCTCAGGCCTCCTCCGGGCACCCTCTGTGCGCCTCCTCCAGGCACTCCCAGCGCCTCCTCCAGGCATCCCCAGGCCCTCTCCAGGCATCTTTGTGCTCTATAGTGCTCCTCCTGGAGCTCACTCCACCCACCCACCTCCTCCTTCCTGCCTTCCCTGCTGGTATGACTGAGACACGCACACCGTGTGACACGCACACAAGACTCAGTGAACACTCAAACACAGTGCGACATATTACTAAGACACACAGTGCCACACACTCAGTGTACACGCTACACACAGACTCAGTGTATACGCCACCACACACCACACAGACTCAGAGACACGCAAACACAGTGTGACACCCCATTGGGGTTACTAACTGCCCCTGGATTAACCACCGCCTCCTGATCTACCACTGCACTCTTGGATTATCCTACACTTATGGATCTTAGTGTACAGTGCAGTGTCCAGCAACAGTTCAGTGCAGCACGTCCCCAGCAACAGTTAGTGTTACAGTGTTACCTACTAAGGTACAGTGTTGTGTTACAGTGCTTTTTGAACACTGGTTCACTCCTGAACCACAGAGGCCCTGGCACGTGCCAGCGCCTATAGTACACGCAGTTCGTTCTGGTTCACGGACTGCCGCGGCTCCTGGCACATGCTAGCGCCCTCACTTCAACCGGCTGTGGCCCTTGACACGCTGGCATCTAGCGCTCACTACCACAGTCGTTCGACGCCCTTACGGAGTGCCGAGGTACCTGATACGCTGGCAGCTGTCGCCTTAACACACGCAGTCGTTCTACTCACCGACTGCCGAGGCCCCTGACACGCTGGCAGCTAACGCCTTCACACGCAGTTCCTCGACGCACTCTCTGACTGCCGTGGCCCCGGCGCGTTTACGCCAGTGCCTTTTGCCCATCTCCACGCCGCTCGACTTCACCACCCATATACCTGACGACGACATGCAACTCTTCCTCTACAACAGCGGCGTCCTTCAGAGCACCACTCTTCTGCTCAGGACCCGTCTACGTGGTTCGCGATTCGGGAGCGCGGATTCAGCCTTCCAGGATCTATTAAACAGCCAACCACCAACTCACTTCAGCTCGACTTACCGTAGCTGTCCTCACTGCGCTACTCATCTAAACTTGACTCACCGTAGCTGTCCCCTACGCGCAACTCACTTCAGCTCGACTCACCGCAGCTGCACACAACCTCAACTCACCTTAGCTCGACTTACCGTAGCTGTTGTCACCGCACTACTCACTCCAGCTCGGATCTACCATAGCCGCTGTCACCACCACTCACTCCAGGCCTCGACTTACTGTAGCTGTTGTCACTCGCACTACTCACCCAGCTCGACTTACCGTAGCTGCTGCTGTCACTGCACTACTCACTCCAGCTCTGACTTCTACCGTAGCTGTTGTCACTGCACTCACTTCCACTCCAGCTCGATCTTACTGTAGCTGTTGTCACTGCACCACTACACCTTCCAGCCTCGATCTTCTTGCTCGTAGCTGTTGGTCATTGCACCACCACCTCTAGCCTCGACTTACTGTGCAGCTGCTGTCACTGCACTCACTCCACTCCAGCTCGATTACTGTAGCTGCTGTCACTGTACTCCACTTCCTCACTCCAGCTCGACTTGCTCTGTGTTGTCACTGCACTACTCCACTTCCAGCTCGACTTTACCGTAGCTGCGTTTCACTGCACTACTCAATTCAGCTCGACTTCACTGCAGCTGTTAAGTCACTCGCACTACCCACTCCAGCCTCGACTTACCGCAGCTGTTGTCACTGCATAACTACCCTTTTTACTCCAGCCTCGATCTTACTGTAGCTGTTGTCAATGCACTACTCACCCAGCCTTCGATCACTGTAGCTGTTGTCACCGCACTACTCACCCAGGTTCGGACTCTTACTGTGTAGCTGTTGTCACCGCACTACTACTCAGCTCGACTTTCATCGTAGCCGCTTGTTACCGGCACTACTTCACTCCAGCTCGATTTCATCAGTAGTTGTTGTGTTGTAATTCATTTCTCACCTAGCTCGATCTCACCGTAGCTGTCCTCTACTCAGCGCAACTTCATCGCGCACCTCAACGCAACTCTACTCAGCGCAACTTCATCCTCGCACCTCAACGCAGTTCTACTCAGCGCAACTTACCGCGTACCTCAACGCAACTTACTCAGCGCAAACCACCGCGCAACACTACTCTCATCGCAACGCAAACACCGTCTTCGCCACAGCGCCCCCGCACCAAGGAAGATTTCGTTCCTCTTCCTCGTCACTGGGGAGTAATCTGTAATAGTCACGCTCGAAATTGCGTGCTCCTTCCCCTCAGTGACACTTAAGAAGATTGGCGCTGCAGAGCAGACTCATTAAGTATATTAATATTGTCTCAGTCCGTGTCATGTCTCCATTGTTAACTTTTCTTGTTCTTGTTTACCTTCTACTGTCTGTCCTCGTCCTGCTATACATTCCTTTTTGGTCATTATTGTTCCATTACACACACATCAACACTTATGTCATCCACACAGTACAACATCCACACAAACACATGCACAAACAAACACCTTTTCTATGTAAGTTGTGCTTCTCTTAATGACCTGTGTATGTTTGCCCAACAAAGACAAGTACACGCCAGTCCTAGTCGACAGACCGATCTGGTTTGTCGGTTAGATTGATCGCCGATAGAGTCGGTCTGTCGGCTCCTCGCTAATGGGCCGCCTTTTTAAAGCGCCCGTGCTCCCTCGTGCAAGAGGGATAATCTTCCCTCTCAAAAAAAAAAAAAATAAATAAATAAAGTAACTTGGAGGATATAACCTTTCTATCCGGGAACCGATTAGCACTTAGAACACTCGCTACCACACCAACAAAAGAACATCAATGAATGTGTATAGGTTTGTATGTGTGTGTGTCTTGGTTTGGTAAATATTTAAAAACCCTTTTTTTTTTAAGATTTGAATGGGGATGGATGACACTTTTTAGACCGTCTGTAAATATAAGGGGGGGCAAGGAAAAGGTCAAAAAGAGGGAATTAACTGAAAAGGCACAGAAGGAAGGAATAATTTTGTAAGGAAGAAACACAAAAGGAGAGGGAGGAAGAAGGGAAGTGTGCAAAAGAGTGAAAATAAGAGGGAGACTGCATGGGATGGAAGAAACTCTAGAAACTGAAGAGCAAAGTGAGGATGGAGAGTCAATGTGCGATGAAGATGCTAGAGAGGAGGCAGGAAGGAAAAGGCGAGTGGTGAGAGAAAAAGAAAAGATTGAGAAGAGGAGGCCATGGAGAGACATTGAAAGAGGGCATACATCATCAAGTTTCATATATGGAAAGGAAAGTCGCTGAACATCACTTCGTTAGTTCTGTATTGATTTTCATAACTGAATATCACATTTTTTTATTAAAATTTTATAGTTTATCTCCCTTTGTGTGTGTCCAGACAATGGCCAATGTCAAATAGGTGGTCTCTGTATAAGGCACCTTGGGTCTAAGGTTGTTAGTGTTCCAAGGGGTCTCTCTGGTGTTTCTGTACAAACACACAGCTGTTCATTACACTAATTGGAGACAGGCACATAGACGAAAGCGACAGACAGATGAAGGCTGACTTAAATAGAGACAGTTAACAAATAAATATACCCTAATGAATAGGATGAAGTTAAATCCGATAATCAGTTTAATAGAAATACATTTAAATGAATAAATAGAGAGAGTAGAGAGAGATAGGTAAAACATATAGGCAGAGACAGGTAAACAGACGTGGACAGGTAG
Source organism: Eriocheir sinensis (assembly GCF_024679095.1). Lineage (NCBI taxonomy): Eukaryota > Metazoa > Arthropoda > Malacostraca > Decapoda > Varunidae > Eriocheir > Eriocheir sinensis. Next base: position 1,285,205 of record NC_066540.1, on the reverse strand, counting down.
ACAGATGACGGACAGAAACAGGTAAATTACGCACAGTCCTTAGTTTCCTCAACATGGAAGCAAAAAACAAAGCAAAACCAATGAAAACTTCACGATGAGGGTCAAACAAAACGAAGCGTTGAAAAATTAAACCAAAGGGCACGGAAAAATAATAAATGATAGAGAATGGACGCGGACAGTTTGATGAAAGCGTGGGGTTAGACACACACACACACACACACACACACACACACACACACACACACACACACACACACACACACACACACACACACACACACACACACACACACACACACACACTAACAAACATCACCATCATTTTTCGGCCAAATTCTCTATTAACACGATGCTGGATTGCAGTGCTCATGCCGCTCTCAGATGTTCCTCTAGTGTCCCCTCAGGTTCTCCCTGATCAAACATTCCCCTTGTGGGTGACTAATGGGGGAATTACCTACAGGTATGGTAGGGGTTAGTTAATTAGACAGAAATGTGGTGGGGACAGGTGAGGCCACCGAAAGACGGAGGCGTTGGTAGGACAGTTAAAGAGAGGATGTAAGTAATGATTTACACATGAGCCAGGAGAGGAAAGGTCAGGGGAGGGGTTGTTAGGTGCAGGAGGTGGCGCAGTAAAGGGAAGTTATTATAGGTTTGGACAGGTTAAGGAGATACAGTTGTGATCAAACTGAAGACATAATTTTATGAGGTATCGGCCAGGTCAGGTCAAGGGATGAGATATAGACTGAGGTTAAGAAAGGCAAGACGAGGCTCAATATATGTAAATCGGGCCACATGGCTCCATGGGAAGGCATGATCCATAGGGGATAACACAGGGACAGATTTAAGTACAGAGGCTAGTATGAGGGCACAAAAAGAGATGTTAAGTATAGAGGCTCAGATGATGGTCAAAGATAGAAGTGTGGTACACAGAGTAGACGACTTCACTGGAGGAAATGCGAGGTATCTTCAAGGGGAAGCTACAGAGGGAATTAGGTGATTAGATTAAAAAGTGAGCTGAGGGGAAATAGGAGGTTTTGGAATATGTATAATAAAACCATGTCGCAGGAGGAAAGACAGCTACCAAGAAAGCCGATTCGTAAAGTGGCTGAAATAGGTGAGGAGAACAGGGAAAGCCATGAAAGTGAAGACATTATGATTTACGTGGGACAAAGTAAGGTCAGGTAGTCACGAGAGAAACAGGTGGCGTAAATATTTATAATCTGCACAAAAATAGTAGGTGCTTTTGATACTTGTGGGTCAGTTTTTTTGTTTAAATAACGAGTAACAGATGTAATATTATTTTGCTGCAAAATGGCCGCTTGATTAAGTAAGTTTTGCAAACGTAATGAAGAACAGATTCTATTAAATGTGCGATAATGTAGAAAGGTGGATTATTTTACTTTTTCGTGCTCTGGTTGTGAGAAAAGGAGGCGGCGGGCGGCATAAACTATTTCATGTTCGTTATTAACAATGTCGAGATTAATTCAGTTTTACTGGAAATGACTGAAAACTTGACAATATTGGTCTTTGATGATGTTGATATTTAATCTAGTCACATAAGGTCACTGCGTAATTTAAGCAGTAAATAATTAATGCGTTGTTCTTAATAATAAAATGATTAACGTTATGATTCTAAGTGACTTAAATCATATAGGTTTAATTAGTCCCATTTTTTATAGATCTTGGTTTTGTCCTTATATCGGAATTCTGTCGGTTGTTTTATGAAGATTTTTTTCCTTAAGTCTTTTTTTTGCCTGGGTTGTGTTTTGGTATTAATGCCTTTTCTACTTATCTTGTACTCTATGTTTATCTTTTATATCGTTTTATAGGTCGACGTAAGTTTGCACGTCCTGCTTCTCCTCTTTCACACATCCTTCTTCCCTGTACAAAATAATACAAAGGCTCATGTTCCATCACAAGCCATTAATGGAGGCGGCAGCAGTGTACCTTCAAGAAAAGGAAGGTGAGAGAAGAAACGTCGTTCGGGTATCAGTGTTCGTTTGAAACATTGACGTCATTCTGCGCATCGTCTTAGCCAAATAATTCCTGTAGGCCTGGTGACGCGGGAAGAGGGTGGCGAAGGTCAAGGTATGTACGGTATAGCCGGGCGCGTGGTCTCTCGGTGCCTGAAGCGTCACTGTCAGAACGCGGCTTAGGCGGCGGAGACTGTGGCGAATAAGATTTTATTAAGATATTTTACTTATTTTTTAATTTTTTTTAATGATTTTATGGGGGAAGGCTACAATGGTTGTTTACCAGTAATAAGGTGTTAGAGATCTTTGCATGAACCTTAGATCTTTCTCCTTCTGGGTTGCTGTTATTTCGTTTGATTGACTTATTGTAGCGTAGGTGTGTCATCGCTATGAAGAGTTTTTGTAGGGAAGTGTTTTCCTCTACTATAAAAAAAAAAAAAAAGGCTGTTTTTGATCCTTGACGTCAGCTGCCATTAATTTTCACTACGCATGCTGGTATTCTTTTTTTTTTTCGTTTATTGATGCGTAGATGTTGCGGGAGGTTTTATCATGTCTTAATGGACGGGAGGTTCTTTATTTCGTTATATTTTCCACACTATAATTTTATTATATATTTTTATTCATCTGACATCCTTTGGACCTCCTTTTCTTGTATTAAATCAATCATTTTATCACTCATTAATTAC
>NC_066540.1:1184643-1252822 GCF_024679095.1 Eriocheir sinensis | reverse complement strand
ATGTGGAGAGAATGGGAAGAAGGAAGACAAGATGGAAGAAGGAAAGATGGAGGAGGAAAAGGAGGAGAAGGAAAGGAGGAGGAGGAAATGAAGAGATGTAAGGCGAATGGAATGAGATTGTGAAGGCTGAGATGAAATGAGAGAGAGAGAGAGAGAGAGAGAGAGAGAGAGAGAGAGAGAGAGAGAGAGAGAGAGAGAGAGAGAGAGAGAGAATTATACAAAACAAATAAGTCAGGAAATACACACACACACACACACACACACACACACACACACACACACACACAACAAACACAACCTGGTAGTCCATAAAGAAAAAAAGTCCGACACACACACAAACAAATAGACAAACGGGAAAACAAACACAGGAAGAAAATACAACAGGAAAGCCAATAAAAGTGGTGAAGGCAGGTAAACAGGTGTGTGTGTGTGTGTGTGTGTGTGTGTGTGTTGTATGCTCACCTCCATGAATTATAATACTGCTTTCCTCTACATATTTCTTACTCTTTTTAATGGTTTGGTAGTACATTTTTTTTTTTTTTTTGCAAGAAGGCAAGATGAATTTTCTGGGTGCAATATTTTTTTTTTTTTCATGGTAATAAGGTGAATTTCCTTGTCTCGTAATCCTTTGTCCCTTCCTTATTACGTCACCATCTTATATCCCGTCCTGTGTAAGTAGACGAAGTTCGTAATGACTTTTATGAAATCTCCATATCTACCTTTATACCTTTTTTCTTGGCCTTCCATCCTCCTTGTCTCTCCTCCCTACTTTACCTCCCTGTCTTTTACTCTCTTCTTCCTTCCTTTTTTATCCTTTCTTCTTCCTTGCCTTCCCTCCCTACTTTTCCTCTCTTCCTTTTACTCTCTTCCTCCTTCCCTTTTTTCTTACCCTTTCTTTCTTTTTGACTTTCCTTCCTACTTTTCCTCTCTTCCTTCTCGTTGCCTTTCCTCCGTATTTTTCCTCTCTTCCTTTTTCTCTCTTCCTCCTTCCATACTTTTTCTCCCTTCCTTCTTCTTGCCTCCTCCATCCCATCCCTCCCATCTCTCCTTCCTCCCTCCCAGTGCCAGCCAACACTGTCCCGCCGGGTCCTGCTGCTCGCTGCCTCTCGTGTGTCTTGCTCGCCGCGCGGCAAACATTCTCGCCTCAATAAATTACCTGGAAAATAATCTGCTTGGCGCTTAATTCCTTTCTGCCGCATTCGTAACGTTGGCGGGGAAAATGTGAAATCAACGTTTATTTCACTCCGCTCAAAAAGTTTCATGTAAAGCAGGTATTATTCTGATCATGATTTTGAAACCTTTTATTGTGTAACGCCACAAACACTAATTTTATGTAGCAACTCTGGAAATTGTAATTATAAATATTATAATTTCCTCTTTATTTTCCTAATAAGTATAGACAAAGTAGACGGCTACTTATTCCTTATTTTTACGACAAACCTTATGTCCCTAAAAAGCTGAAGAAAATTGTCCATTCACAGCGTACGAGATATTTCACACATTTAATAGACGGCACATTCATGTCAATATCCTTAAACTAAAACTCCAAACTATCTACAACCTTCGAAAGATAAGAAAAAGAGCGCGCGCGCACACACACACACACACACACACACACACACACACACACACACACACACACAGCACAGGATGGAGACAAAAGAGTTGACAATATTTGGATGCGATGACGCCGTATTACATGATCTAAAAGTCTTATAATAGTTTCGCTCAATGCAACACAAAACAAAGAAATTAACCTCCCACTTACTGAGGCAACGAGAGAGTGGTAAACACACTCCACAGGCAGGGAGAGGAAGGGGTAGCAATATGCACCTGAACGGAAACTGTAATACGAAGAAATGTCCGGGTGGAAGCGCAGCGTGAACGGCGTTCAGTTTTACAAGCTTTTTGTGTCTCTATCCCTCGGCCTGTCTCTCTTGCCATAGAGAAACACACATCACCAGATAATGCAACACGCAATAAACTCTTCAGTACACGGAGACTCACAAATTATGGTGTTGGCGTTGTTTTAGTTTTACATCCTTCCATTCTCTTATTCTTCGGCCTGTCTCATTTGCCATAAAGAAACAGACCACCGGAAAAAATATAGCAAATAATAAATTCTTCCATACACAAGACTCCCCCCAAAGCAAGAAAACATACATCACAATGGAATCAGAGCTGGGCCTTCAGTATGCACACCTAACAATAAGGGAAGGAAGAGTTGACGTTGTGTAACACAAGCAGGAAGGGAGAGGAGGAGACGAGGCCGTAAATTATGTTGCGTGAAACAAGATGTGTGTGTGTGTGTGTGTGTGTGTGTGTGTGTGCAGGTGAGCCGGGGCGTGAAGGCGGTGCAGGTGTGACTAATGAGGTCAGGTGTGAGGGCGAGAGGGCGGCGAGATGAGGAAACACAAGTAGACGTGATGAAAAAGGAAGGAGTGAAAAAGAGTGAATGTGTTGTGTTGTGTTTGTGTGTTTGGGAGAGAGAGAGAGAGAGAGAGAGAGAGAGAGAGAGAGAGAGAGAGAGAGAGAGTTCTGAACATATAACATTTACACCATGAAAGTAATTTTAGGAATCGAAAAAAAAAATATGAGAGACGTAAGGGAAGTTACATAACGTAATAAGTAACCAAATTAAGTAGAGAAAAACGTTAGTAGATAAATAAAGAAAATATATGATAAACCAACATAGTAAGATATTTTTACCTATAACAGTTAGGGTCATTTCTTCTGCTATATTATCATCATTACTCCTTCATTTTCACTTTCCTCTGGTTTGTATTCTCGTTCATTAAGTAATTCAGTCTCGCCTGCACTCGCTCATCCACTCACCCTCTTGTCCTCAGTTATTCACGCTCCTCTCGTACCACCGCGGCCCACACCTGTGTACACTCCGGGCCGCGGCGGGGCTGCAGAAATTATTGATGAAAGTAAAGTCTTTGTGTTTGTCTGTCTGTCTGTGTCTTTATTTGCGTGTATGTCTGTCTCATGTTTGTTTGTCCAATTTATGTTTGTGTTTCTCAGTCTTTCTTTTCGTATGTTATTTTTTCTTCCGTTGTTCTTTGTCTGTTTGTCTGTATCTCTGTCTGTTTATCTCTGTGCTTATCCCTTTATCAGTCTCTGTTGTTTCTTTGCTTACCTGCGGCTGTTCGACCATATGTCTGTCTTTAAATGTATTTTTTTTTTTTATTTTTATACAACAAAGGAAGCAGCTCAATGGCAACAAAAAGAAAGCGTAAAAAAAAAGTCCGCTAATCACTGCTCCTATAAAAGATGAAGTAACCAGTGTCCAAAAGAGAGGTCAATTTCGGGTGGATGAAGGAAGGCTGTTCCAGAGTTCACCATTGCAAAGGATGAAAGAGTGAAGATGCTGGTTAAATCTTGCATAAGGGGTTTGGACAGTATAGGGATGAGCTAGAGTAGGAAGTCGAGTGCAGCGGGGCCGCGGGAGGGGGGACAGGCATGCAGTTAGCAAGTTCAAAATAGCAGTCAGCATGAAAATATCGATAGAAGATAGAAAGAGCAGCAACATTGCGGAATTTAAGAGGTAAAAGACTATCAGTATGAGGAGGGGAGTTGATGAGACGAAGAGCCTTAGACTCTACTCTGTCCAAAAGAGCTGTGTGAGTGGAGCCCCCCCACACGTGAGGTCCATACTCCATAAGAGGGCGGACAAGGTCGCTGTATATGGACAGCTTCTGGGAAGGGGAAAATAATTGGCGGAAACGATACAGAACACCCAACCTCGAGGAAGCTGATTTAGTAAGAGAGATGTGAGGCTTTCTGTTGAGATTTTGAGTTAAGGATAGACGAGGATGTTTAGTGTAGAAGGTGACAGCTGAGTGTTGTCGAAGAATAGGAGATAGGTGTTTGGAAAACTGTGTCGAGTTGATAGGTGGAGAAATTATGTATGTTTTCTTTACGTATTTAAATGTATGTCTGTTTTCGCTGTATATTTTCTTCGTTCTGTGTGACTACTTTCGGTACACACACATACACAACAAAAGCTCGCACAAAAGAACACACAAACAAACAATTATTAATGGCGGTGGCTGAGTCGTCAAAGTAACGGCCCCGTGTTCAGGAGGACGCGAGTTCAATCCCCGCCCGGTGCCACCAAGCTGGGATTTTTCAGCCGCCGCCGAGTGGCTTAAAACTACCCACATGCTGTCCAGAAGACCACCTATCAACCCGGACTCTAAATTCTAGGATCAAAGATGAGCTCTGGGAGGGCAGCATGACCCAATGCAAGATGGCGCCACTATAAACACTCGCCTGCGCCAGAACGGGCTGGGACGACCATCAGGACCCACCGGGAAGAAGCCTTGGACCGACCATCATTATCCACCGGGAAGAAGCCTACCGGCGCAAGAGGCCACCTTTCCCCTCACTCCCCTCCACTCACGCCTCCTCTCCTCCCCTCGTTCCCCTCACGTAATTACCTCCACTGTCTACACAAGAAGCCGATAAGAGGAGGTTAGGAGGAAGGAATAGGAGGAGGAAGAGGAGGAGGAGGAAGGGAGGATTGAGTATGTGAAGTTGAGAACGAAGGAAAGTTTAAAGTATGTTTGTATAGGAGGGTTGATTGTTGTTGTTCTTGATGGTTGTGGTGGTGGTGGTGGTAATGTTGGTGGGGGGACTGGTGTTGGTGGTTGTTGTGGCGCTATTGGTGGTGGTGTTCATGTTATTGATGTTTTTGTTGTAGTTATAATGGTAGTTATAATTGTTGATGTTACTGTCCTTTTTTTATTCTTTCATTTTCTTCCGCCATACTTCAGTTCAATATCTTTTAACAATTTCCACTTTCTTCTCTTTTGCTTCCCATTACTTCCCTTCCCTTCAACCCTTCCCGTCCCCATCTTCTTACGTCCTCACCCTCACCACCACGCCGTCATCCCCGCACCCTCATCACCATCCCTTTTTTGGACATATTTTCATCATCCTTTCTCACTGGCTTTTCTTTGCCCCCATCTTTTCATTCCCTAATTCCATCTTCCTTATTTTCTTCACTTTTCATCATTCAGCACACTTCTTCACCATCCTCCATCATCAATCTCTCCATCACTATCATTCCTTCCCATTTTCGCCTATTCCTCCTCATCTGGTTTCTCTTTCTGTCTCTTTCCTCATATTTCTCTTTTGTCGTTTTTTGCAACTGCTCTTCCATTGTGAATCTTTCCCTCGTTCATTATATTTTAGGCTGCCACTTATTTTTCTTCTTAGTCTTCATTTTCTTTTTTCTAGTTTATAATCCATCTATCGCCAGTTATCTTCATATTTATAAGTTCTACTCTTCTCTACATTTCTATCTGTCCTGTCAACTCTCGTTAAAACTTCTCGTTAAAAAAAAACTTTCAGAAATCCCATTAAAAAGTTTCTTATGAGGTGATGAGCCTGTTGCCTCCCTGCCAGGTGTATGTGTGTGTGTGTGTGTGTGTGTGTGTGTGTGTGTGTGTGTGTGTGTGTGTGTGTGTGTGTGTGTGTGTGTGTGTGTGTGTGTGTGTGTGTGTGTGTGTGTGTGTGTGTGTGTGTGTGTGTGATAGACGAAATTAGTTTTTACTTAATTTCGCTTCTCAAAGCAAAACTAATAAACTTTTTCTCTCTATCTCTAACTCTCTCTCTCTCTCTCTCTCTCTCTCTCTCTCTCTCTCTCTCTCTCTCTCTCTCTCTCTCTCTCTCTCTCTCTCTCTCTCTCTCTCTCTCTCTCGGTAGAAACATGGGAATTCGTTTGACTGACTCGAGTTTCTTTTCACACTTTCTTTTCCGTTTGTTTTTCTCTCTCTGGGAAGTCAGTTGTTTGGTAAGCCTCGTCACTCACTCACTCACTTAGTCACGGAGGCGCCGGGAGAGAATGGCAGTCCGTCCGTCCGTCAGTCAGTCAGTCAGGCCGTTAGTAGGTCAGTAAATTTGTCTGTCACCTAATTAGTCAGTCACAGTCAGCCAATTGATTTCTTCTTGTTGTCTGTCAGTCAGTCGATCAGTCAGTCACTCGGTTGGTAGCTCAGTTTGTCAGGCAGTCACCTCACCAGTCAGTCATATGGTCAGGAAATGTAAGTTCTCTCACAGTCAATCAGTAGGTCGGGCAGTCTGTTAGTCAGTCAGTTCATAGGCCAGTTTACCATTCCATTATATAGTCAGCCACTCGAATAGTCAGTCAATTGGTTCTTTCAGAATCCTTTAGTTATATAGTCAGTCAGTCAGTCACTTAGTCAGTCAGTAGGTCTTTCTATCAGTCATTTAGTTAGACAGTCAGTTTAACAGTCGTATATTATTTCCCTTTTCCGTTCCTTCTCGTTTTCTTTTATTCTCTAATTATTTTCATTTATTATTGTATTTGTTCTTCCTCTTTTCTTCTCTTTCCTCTTTCTTTTCTTCTACATCATCATCCCCATTATCTACTTTCTTCTTCTCCCTCTTTTCATTCTTCAATCTGGACTTCATCACTTTTTTTCTTTTTTTTCTCATCTTAAGCCTCTTCTTCTTCTCTTTCTTGTTTCATCTTCCGTTTTAATGTTTCTCATCCTCTTCCTCCTCCTCCTCCTCCTCCTCCTCCTCCCTCTACTCCTCCTCCTCCTCCTCCTCCGTGCACAGTAATCCCCACACTAATCCATTTTTCCTTCCTTTCTTTTTTACCTTATTTCCCTTCACTTCCAATCTTTATCAGCGTCTCTCATCACTTCTTCTATCATAACGTTTTTCTTTCTCATTTTTGCCTCGCAGAGATTAGCTTTTCATTATCCTCTTCTCCATTTTTATCAAAGTCTCTCTCGTACATTATCTTCCGTTATCCTGTTTACCTTGTTTATCCACCCTCTCTCTCTCTCCCTCTGTTCTCTCCTTTGCATCGTTTTCTCATTATCCTCCTTCCCTCCTTCATTCCCTCCTTCTCTTAATTCCCTTCCCCTTATTTAGCCATCACAGTATCACCCTCTTTATCTCTCGCTCACTTTTTCTCCCTCTCTTTTTTTCATATGCCCTTTTCATCGCCTTTTCCTTTTCTGCTCTTTTCCCCTCTCGCTGCCTTCCTTCTCCCCTCCCTTCTCTCTTTTTCTCCTTCCTCGGTGTTTAATTCTCTTTTAATATCTGTCGCATTCTTTTGTCTATTTTGGGTATATATCTACTCTCTATCTATCTGTCTCATATCCCTATTCCATTTTCGTCTATTATCTCCCTTTTCTTTCTTTCCCTAATTCTTTTCTTTTTTTTTCTCCCGTTTTCCTTCCTTTTTTCTCTTTTTCCTTCCTTTCTTCCTTCCTTTCTTCCCTCCTTTTTCATTCCTTCCTTCCATTCTTCCTTTTTCCCTCCATTCTTTCCTTCCTTCCTTCTATATTTCCTTCCTTACTCGCTCCTTCTTTCCTCCCTTTCTTCTTTTCTCCCTTCCTTCCTTTCTTTCTTTTTCTCATCCGTTTTCTCTTTCGTTTTTTATTCCTTTCATTCTTTATTTTCTTTCTTATTAGCTCCTCCTTGCTTTCCTTCCTTCTAAACGGTGTTACATCTAACTGGCTCGACGTCAAAAGCGGCGTACCTCAAGGATCAGTGCTTGGCCCCATGCTTTTCTTAATTTATGTTAATGATATCGATGATGGGCTCACTTGCAAAGTATCAAAATTTGCTGATGACACAAAAATTGCTAGTAAAGTAACTGCGACACTCGATGAAGAAGCTTTACAATCAGATCTAGATCGACTTGCACATTGGGCCAATCAATGGCAAATGAAATTTAACGTTGACAAATGTAAAGTGTTGCACATCGGAAAAAATAACAATCACGTTCGGTACGTAATGAATGGCCAACAACTTTCTGCAGTAAGTAAAGAAAAGGATCTTGGAATCACTATATCAAGCGATTTAAAGCCCGGTCAGCATTGTTCAGAGGTAGTTAAAACTGCAAACAAATTGGTTGGCTTCATCGGACGAGTCTTTAATAATAAATCCGAAAAAGTAATATTAAAACTGTATAATTCGTTGGTTCGACCCCGTCTAGAGTACTGTGTACAGTTTTGGTCTCCCTACTACAGAAAAGACACAGAAAAGTTGGAACGGGTTCAACGAAGAGTAACAAAGATGATTCCTAAGTTGATAAATTTGTCATATGAACAAAGGCTTAAAGAAGTAAATTTATTCAGCCTATCAAAACGAAGAATGCGAGGCGATCTAAAAGAAGTGTTTAAAATGTTTAAAGGATTCAGTGATATTAATGCGGAAGATTACTTTACAAATGACCTATCAAATAGAACAAGAAGAAATCACAATTTGAAGATAAGTGGTAAAAGATTCTCGTCGGACGAGGCTAAACACTTCTTCTTCAATCGAGTTGTTAATGTTTGGAACTTTCTACCCTGTGATGTCGTTGATAGTACAACAGTTACGACCTTCAAGAATAGATTAGACAAGTATTTTGAATCCAACCAGCAACTAAGATATTACTCATTGTCGTAATAACGTTAAGTTCTTTCGAATACTGGTGTCCTTGTCCGCTTTTATCGCCCGGTTAGTGGTAGCAGTAATGGTAGTTCTTTCCTCTTTCCTACATAAACTCCATGCAGTTTTTCCATGCTGCATGGTTCTTTTTCCTTTCCTGCCAGCTTTGGCTGGAGGGATGGGGGGTGGGGAGGAGCCTTCGCCTTTGCTGTCCTTCATCTTCCACCTTTGATTAGATAGTTAGTGTAGCTTGTCACAAACAGCCTCGTAAGGACCAGCAGGTTTGGTGTTGTTTGTTCTTCCTTTGTGTTTCTTTGTGTTTCCTCTCTTTCTTCCTTCGTTCCTTTCTCCCTTCCTACCTCTATCTCTCCCACCCTCCCTCTCTCCCTGTCCCACCTGTTACCTTTGCATAATCAGCCTTAATTACTCCACCTGACATTACCTGTTTCCCTTGTTCTCATTAACTTGTTGAAGGAAGTGATTAAGCTGGAGTCCTTGCGTATGTGTGTGTGTGTGTGTGTGCATGCGTCTTCTTTTTTATAATTTCAGCTTTCTCTTCTGCTTCTTTCGGAGTTTTTTTTGTGTGTTTTTGTGTTTTCTTCTTTTTAGCTTTCCCTGTCATTTCTTCCTCGCATCATTTGTCCTTTTCATATATTGCCTGTGTTGGTGTTGTTCTTTGTTCCTCTTATTGTTACTGCATTTTGCTCTCATTCCACTTCTTCATACTTATTTTTTTCGTTTTTCTGAAATACTTTTTTTTCGTTATTTTTTTAACATTTTCATTTTCTCTCTCTCTCTCTCTCTCTCTCTCTCTCTCATAACTCATCTCTCTCTCTCTCTCTCTCTCTCTCTCTCTTTTTTTCAGTTTGAATTTTTCTCTCTCTCTCTCTCTCTCTCTCTCTCTCTCTCTCTCTCTCTCTCTCTCTCTCTCTCTCTCTCTCTCTCTCTCTCTCTCTCTCTCTCAGTTTATTTTATCCTCGTTTTTCCTCTCGTCCTCTCATTTATTGTCCTCCTCCTCCTCCTCCTCCTCTTCCTCCTCTCCTTCCTTTTCTCTGTCTTCCCCCACTGTTACTACTCCCATGTATCACCACTTTCCCGTCCTCTTCCTGCTCCTGTTTTGTTTTTTGCTTTTTCTCCTCTTCGTCTTTTCCTTATCAGTGAATTCCTTTCTCTATTTTTCTTTTCTCTTATCTTCCTTTTGATTTTGATTTTTGCATTCCTTCATTACTCCTTTCTTTTATTTTCCTTTTTGATATGTTTTTACTTTTCTTTTTTCTACCTTTTCCCATTCATTTCGTCCATCTGTCTTCACTTCATTTTCATCTGATATTTCACTTTTCGCTCGAGTTCGTTTTTCTTCCTCTATTCCTTTCCTCTCATTCCTGCTCTCCTTTCTTCTCATCTTCATCCTATTTTCTTCTTCTTCCTCTCATATTCCCGTTTTTATTCTCTTCATTTCCCCCTTTGACTCTCCCCTATTTACACTCTTCCTCCCACTACTACTTCCGTTTAATTTTCTTCCTTTCAATTCATTTCTTTTCACTCTCCTTTCCCCTCCCTTCCTGTCTTCTGCCCTCTCCTTCTCTTCCTTTCCCTTCTTTTTTTACTCACTCACCACGCCCCCCCCCTCTCCCCCCCCCGCCCCCCCATTCCTTAGGTGCCAGCCTCGCCCAGCCTTGCCGCTCCGTCTTTGTGAAATGAGAACGCTAAACGAGCGTAAAAAAGCGTTGCGAGCGTGTGTCACAGAGAGAAAGAGAGAGAGAGAGAGAGAGAGAGAGAGAGAGAGAGAGAGAGAGAGAGAGAGAGAGAGAGAGAGAGAGAGAGAGAGAGAGAGAGAGAGAGAGAGAGAGAGAGAGCGAGAGAGAGAGAGAGAGAGAGAGAGAGAGAGAGAGAGAGAGAGAGAGAGAGAGAGAGAGAGAGAGAGAGAGAGAGAGAGAGAGAGAGAGAGAGAGAGAGAGAGAGAGAGAGAGAGAGAGAGAGAGAGAGAGAGAGAGAGAGGAGCTCCGAAGCCACACTCGAAGCAGCGAATGAAGCAGCCCCACCTGAGCCTCGCCGACAGAGGTCACCACGAACACCGCTGCCGCGTCAATAGTCTTGTAGCTGTTCTACACTCTAAATATTCCCCCACACACTTATAAACTCGGCATTGCATTACTTCTTACTTGATCTTTCACTTATAATTATGTAAAAACAGCGAGCCCCTACGTATGTGTGTGTGTGTGTGTGTAACCAATGGGCAGCAGGAAAGCAGTGAACACGTGATTGACAGACAGCCAATCAGCACATGTTTCCAAGCCTCGTGCAGGAGGGGGGGTTGGCGGGGGGAATGGAGTAGTCTTCAGGGTGAGTCAAAACATTGGGACGTGCCTCCTTTCTCCCTCAAATTTTCTTACACCATGTTATGAAAGGGAAGGCGGCAAGAGAAACACACCTTTAATTAGATATATAACCAACCTTTACCTGTGTGTTTGTGAGAGCTAGAGAGCGTAGGAGAGGGAGAGAGCATAGTAATCCCCGTACATGATCGCAAGCTACACACAATCACAGCATCACGAATTCCGGAGCACCCTGTAACATCTTCGCTCTCCCGGCCTTCCTTTCCCTTCCCGTCCCTGCCGCGCCTCACTTCGCGTTGAGGTTCCGTTGCCGGTGTTGCGCGTACAGTGTGTCGGTGCTGCGTTACATGTGTGTTCCTGCCGTGGCCGTTGCTGGCGTGTGCTACGCTTGGAGATGAGGTGAGGCTGGGAGAAGGGTGTGTTGGGAGAGGCTGGGATGGCTAGGGAAGGGAGGGATGGGGTGAGAGGGAGGAATGGAGGGATGACGTGGGAAGGAAGGGAGGAGAGTGAAGATGCGGTGAGGTTGGGATTTGATGTGTAGTGGGGTGGAGACGGGCTAGAGAAGGGAGTGATGGAGAGAGAGAGGGAATTCAGGGATTTAGAGAGAGGGGGAAGAAGGATGGAGAGGGAGGGAAGGGATGAAGAGAGAGGTAAGGAGAAAGGAGGAGTTGAGAGTATGGAAATGGAGGGAAGGAGAGGGAAGGGAGGGGGAAATGAGGAGGGAGGGAGAAATGAAGGGAAGAGAGTAAAGCTGGGGGGAAGGGAAGGATGGAGAGAGAGTGGAAAGGAGGAAGGGAAGGACAGGGAGGGAATGAGAGAAGAGAGAGAGGGAAGGGAATGATGGAGAGAGAGATACAGTAGGAAGGGAAGGGAGGGCTGGAGAGGAATGAAGGAAGGAGGGATGAAGAGAGCAGGAGGAATGTAGGGAAGGCTGGAGAAATGGAGGGAATAGAGGGAAGGGAGGGAGAGGTAAGTAATGGGGGAGGGGCAGCCGACACGAGGCAGTGTTCCTATTCTCTTAGTTTTGTTGCACTCTTGGTTTTCCTTCCCGTGTATCTTAACCGGGTTGCTTTTCCTCCTCCTTTCCTTCCTTACACGCCGTTGGTTCTTTCTCCTTTCCTTAACTGTGATATTTTCTCCTCCGCGTGGCACAGTTGTCGTTGTATCTTTTCTTTGTTTTTGTTTTGTCATATATTTGGGCCTGCTTTTTCTCTTTTTCTTAATATTATCTTTCTTTTCCTTGTCTCAACCTTATTTTCCAGTATGTGTTATTTGTATTATTATTTGTATGCTTGGAGGAGCAGGAGGAGAGAGAGAGAGAGAGAGAGAGAGAGAGAGAGAGAGAGAGAGAGAGAGAGAGAGAGAGAGAGAGAGAGAGAGAGAGAGAGAGAGAGAGAGAGAGAGAGAGAGAGAGAGAGAGAGAGAGAGAGAGAGAGAGAATCTGAAGGGGGTGAGGAGGTTTAACTTCTGCCTGTCCCTTGGTGATGAATGGTGTGGCGGAGGTGAGGCAGTGTGGGGAGGGGTCAGTGGGTGGGGGAAGGAAGGGAGAGAAGAGGAAAAGGAAGGGAAGGAGAAAAAAGGAGGAGGAAAATGACTACACCAAAAGAATAAGAAGGAGGAATGGAGGGAAGAAGGGAAGGGAAGGAAAGAAGGAAGGGAGAAGGGCATGGAAGAAAGTAGGGAGGGGAGAGGAGAAGGAAGGGAAGGAGAGAAGGCAGGAAGTTATGGAGGGAAATCATTGCTCCGAAATAATAAGAGGAAGAAAAGGGACGAAGGGAGGATTGAACTGAAGGAAGGAGGGAAGGAGTGGTAGGGGTGAAGTAAGGCAAATCAAGGGAGGAAACAATGAAGTAGGAAAAGGAAGGGAGGGAAATAAAAGCAAGGAAAATAAGCTAAAAAAATAAGAGAAAAGGGAAAATAAAGAATAAAGGGACAATGATTAGCGGTCTTTTTCTTAATTATTATTATTTTTTCCCTTGAGCTGCTTCCTGTACTGTAAAAAAAAAAGGAGAGATAAGGGAAAGTTGAAGGATGGAAGAAAAATGTTAGGGTAAGGAAGAGAGGATGAGAGATCAAGGCTAAGGAAGGATAACGGAGGGGATAATAAAAGGAGGAAGATGACAAGGGAAAGAGGAACAGAATAAATGGAAGACATTGAAGGAATGCAGGAAGTGTTTGGGGGACGAGAGGAGGAGAGAGCAAGGTAGTTATTGATGGAGAAGGGAGGGATGGAAGAGGAAGAGGAAAGGTTGAGGAAGAAGAAAGAAGGAGGGAGTAAGGAAATGGTTAAGGGAAGAGACCGTTAGAGGATTTAAGGGGAGAAGAGAGGAAAGTAAAAGGAGGAGGAGGAGGAGGAGGAGGAGGAGGAGGAGATGGGTGAACTGGAGAGAGCCGATAGCAGGAGATTATTGCCACTCACACACACACACACACAGAGAGAGAGAGAGAGAGAGAGAGAGAGAGAGAGAGAGAGAGAGAGAGAGAGAGAGAGAGAGAGAGAGAGAGAGAGAGAGAGAGAGAGAGAGAGAGCATACACAGAACTGATTCCATATTGAGTTGCACAAAAATAATAAGAATGTTATTTTTTTGTTGTGGGTCGCGATGCGCTGGCGGTGAATAAATGGATGAAGTAAAAGAAAAACAGATAATGCCGCGGAGGACAAAGAGAATGAAAATCGATGTATTTTAACTGAGCTGTTTCTTGTTTCTTTCCTTTTATATTTAATTTTCCAATTTTTATCCGTTCATTATCACTTTCATTATTATTCCTTCCTTTTTCTTCCTTCTGTCTTTTTGTATTTGCTCACGAGGTCATTAGCATTGCGATCTGAGATGCAGTTGACGAATACAAATAAATATATTAGTTAATTAATAGATGAATATAAACCAGAGTAAAGAGTATACACGAACACAAACAAACGCTAAATTAAAAATAAATCAAAAGTATATGAATGAATAATGAACGGGCATATATATTGCTTGATTACTCTCTCTCTCTCTCTCTCTCTCACACACACACACACACACACCTCGACATCCCTTATATTTAAAAAATGTTAGTATAAATATCCCACTTTTTCCTTTTTTTTCATATAAATGATTATGGGCAACACGTTCATGTATTATTCACCGGAGCATAAATTAAGTGAGATTATATTTAACGAAACCTGCGATAAAAATGTGGGTTTGATTCATTTACGGATTCTCTGAACGCTTACTTCATTTTGACTCAACGCTGTAATAAGGACAATTTGTTTATCGTAAGATATGTATGGAGAAGCGTGTGTACTCATTCTTAATTTTCCAGGCAAATAAAAAACGTGTCATAAAGAGTTAAATACCAGAAGATCGCTTAAAAATGTGTGTGTGTGTGTGTGTGTGTGTGTGTGTGTGTTTCAATGCCGCCCCTAAATAAATTGTTTTCACATAATCTCCATTACGTGAATCCATTAATACTTGCGAACACGTAAAATTATTCACACTTCTTTAAATATGTGTCGGCATCTCTCTATTGCACCCACTCCCCCACTCGTCATCAAACAAAATAGTCTCACCTTTAGTACATCATTACATGTTTTCTATGCCCTCTCTGGCCTCAATCCTCAGAAGGCTTATGGACCTGATGGAGTGCCTCCTATTGTCCTTAAAAAAAACTGTGCTTCTGTGCTGACACCCTGCCTGGTCAAACTCTTTCGCCTTTGCCTGTCAACATCTACCTTTCCTTCTTTCTTCTTCATACAGTCTGTGCCTAAGAAGGGTGACCGTTCCAATCCCTCAAACTACCGTCCTATAGCTTTGCTTTCTTGTCTATCTAAAGCTTTTGAATCAATCCTTAACCGGAAGATTCAAAAGCACTTTTCCACTTCTGACCTTCTATCTGATCGCCAGTATGGGCTCCGCAAGGGGCGTTCTTCTGGTGATCTCCTTGCCTTCCTAACTGACTCTTGGTCATCCTCTCCTAGCCATTTCGGTGAAACCTTTGCTATTGCGCTGGACATATCAAAAGCCTTTGATAAGGTCTGGCACAAATCTTTGCTCTGCAAACTATCCTCCTACGGTTTCTATCCTTCTCTCTGTACCTTTATCTCCAGTTTCCTCTCTGACCGTTCTATTTCTGTTGTGGTAGACGGCCACTGTTCTTCCCCTAAACCTATTAATAGTGGTGTTCCGCAGGGTTCTGTCCTATCTCCCACTCTCTTTCTGTTGTTCATTGATGATCTTTCCAAAACGAACTGTCCTATCCATTCTTACGCCGACGACTCTACTCTGCATTACTCAACTTTTAATAGAAGACCCACCCAACAGGAGATAAATGATTCCAGGCTGGAGGCGGCAGAACGCTTAGCCTCAGACCTTACTATTATTTCCGATTGGGGCAAGAAGAACTTGGTGTCCAGCAACGCCTCAAAAACACAGTTTCTCCACCTTTCCACTCGACACAATCTTCCAAACAACTTTCCCCTATTCTTTGACAACACTCAGCTATCACCTTCTTCAACACTAAACATCCTCGGTCTATCCTTAACTCAAAATCTCAACTGGAAACTTCATATCTCTTCTCTTACTAAATCAGCTTCCTCGAGGCTGGGCGTTCTGTACCGTCTCCGCCAGTTCTTCTCCCCCGCACAGTTGCAATCCATTTACAGGGGCCTTGTCCGCCCTCGTATGGAGTATGCATCTCACGTGTGGGGAGGGCTCCACTCACACAGCTCTCTTGGACAGAGTGGAGTCTCAGGCTCTTCGTCTCATCAGCTCTCCTCCTCTTACTGATAGTCTTCTACCTCTTAAATTCCGCCGCCATGTTGCCTCTCTTTCTATCTTCTATCGATATTTTCATGTTGACTGCTCTTCTGAACTTCCTAACTGCTTGCCTCCCCCCCTCCCGCGGCCTCGCCACACACGACTTTCTGCTAATGCTCAACCCTTTACTGTCCAAATCCCTTACGCAAGAGTTAACCAGCATCTTCACTCTTTCATCCCTCACGCTGGTAAACTCTGAAACAATCTTCCTTCTCTGTATTTCCTCCTGCCTACGACTTGAACTCTCTCAAGAGGAGGGTATCAGGACACCTCTCCTCCAGAAATTGACCTATCTTTTAGCCACTCCTCTAACTCTTTTTAGGAGCAGTGAGTAGCGGGCCTTTTTTTTTACATTTGTTATCCTTTTTTTATGCCCTTGAGATGACTCCTCTGCTGTAAAGAAGAAAAAAAAAGGCGCTGTATAAACACCAACACAATCAACTTTTTTGTTCTTTCTTACATTTCAGTTCTATATATCTTTAGTTCCTATATGTGCACTATCTTAACGTTAACACTTTCTTTATAAATTCTTACAAGCCACACAATTATCCTTCACTGTTATTATTATTCACATTTCTTCCAATACTTGTTGTCATCCTTATATTTCAATCACTCTCAAACACTCGCTCCAGTCATTCTTTTTTTCCTTTAATACTCCTCTCAATTTTTTCCCGTCCTTCTACTCTTCCTTTCCCTCTTTCTTATCTTTCTTTCCCTACTTTCCCTTCCTCCCTTTTCTCCTTCAATTAAACCTTATCTTGTTTTCTCTCACTTCTCTGCTTTTCCTCCTTGTCATCACTCCTCCTCCTCTTTCGTATATCCTTACAAGCTCAATATAAACACCCACACAGTCAACGCTTTCTTCTCTTTTACATCCAAATTACATTTACCTTTAGTTCTTTTCTTACATAAACTACCCTAACATCAACATCCTCCCCTCTAAACAGCTGATCACATTCCCTCGTCTATATCGCCCGCCAGCTCCATTAACTACTCTCCCACACGTGTTCTCCACGCCGCCAGGGTCCTGTGGTACATCATCTCGTTCCCTCGTTTTCTTGCCTCCACCTGGACGCCGCGTTATTAAAAGGACCCGCGGGACACCTAAATTTTGCTGCTCAGGTGAAGAATTGCAAAACTAACAGCGTGATAGGAAAAAAAAGTGAGGGATAGGGGAGGGAGTTGAGGGGAAGGGGGAAATTACAGCAAGACTGGAAAAATAAAAAGTTAGGGAAAGGGGAGGAAGCGGCTGTTGGTCTGGGAAGGGAAAAGGACGAGGGCGGTACCGGAAAAAAGAATGGTGAAGATATGGGGGAGAGTAGGGGAGATTAGGAGAGAAAGAAACAAAGTGAGGAAACGATGTGGGAATTTAAGTAAGTGAAGGCAGAGGGAGACGGGGGAGAATATATGCTTTAGGAATTAACCGGATGTGTGGAAGGGGGATAAACGGAGTGGTGAACAGACGTGGGGAGAGGACGTTGGGGAGGGATGTGTAAGGAGGGAAGGTGATGGAGAGTGGGAGCAGGGAGGGGAAGAGTGTGAAGATGGGGAGGAAGGGAAACAAGAGTAGGAAAAGAGAATCGGGAAGATGGGAGTGTGAAGAAGGGGAGGAAGGGGAAGGTGGTGGTAGATGTGGGGGAGTAGGACTGGTAGAAAAGAAGATGGCGATGAAGGGGGAAGAGATAGTGGTGAGATGATAATAGGTGGAGATGATGGTGGTGGTGGTGGTGGTGATGGTGGTGGTGATGGAGATGGTGGTGGTGGTGGTGGTAAATGTGGGGGAGTAGGACTGGTAGAAAAGAAGATGGCGATGAAGGGGAAAGAGATAGTGGTGAGATGATAATAGGTGGAGATGATGATGGTGGTGTTTGTGGTGGTGGTGAAGGTGATTGGAACAAATAGCGGTTCTTTATACAATGAAAAATGGAGGGCAAAGATTAGTAAACAGAGAAGGTGAATAAGAGAGAGAGAGAGAGAGAGAGAGAGAGAGAGAGAGAGAGAGAGAGAGAGAGAGAGAGAGAGAGAGAGAGAGAGAGAGAGAGAGAGAGAGAGAGAGAGAGAGAGAGAGAGAGAGAGAGAGAGAGAGAGAGAGAGAGAGAGAGAGAGAGAGAGAGAGAGAGAGAGTGTGTGTAATGTGTCATACTCGGTACTAACTTTTGCATTACTTTTACGAAAATATATTCCTCCACCTCCTCCTCCTCCTCCTCCTCCTCTTGAAGCGAATTGAAAAAATCTTCGCGGGATGGAAGACGTGTCTCAGAAAGTCGTTCCATCGAATCCATATAGTCATAACAAAAAACCTGCTTTCCCTTGATCAATAATGGTAACGCAGGTGCTGGCACATCTTTCAACATCTGTTGTGTGCATATGGGTTCGTTCCCATTGCTGATGAATTGGTTCGCTAAAGCCGCGAGTGAACCAGACATAAAGACATACGCGTCAATAAATCTCAAGTCATTTATGATGACTTCATGGTATTTGTGAACTGAATGTTTTGGTCTTAGTTTGATTTTCAAAGTCAGGTAGCGTTAATTCACGCGGGATTAACGTCATGTCGTAATCCGCATTATGTGCAATGAGAGTGCGCTGCAATTTGTGATTTTTTTTCATTTGAAGGTTGCATCTATTACAATAAGCTTCAATGTAATTGTTTCCTGATTTTTCATGGTCATGATGTTTTACTCCTTTACCTTTTAAAACCCGTATTTACAGAGAAGACAGTGAATTTGTTCATTGTGACGTGCCGTATCATCATCGGTCATATTGATTTTATTGTAGCCTTTAGAAAATTTTAACTTCTTCCAGGAGTGTGGGTTCAGCTAATGTAAGTTCGTTCTATATTCAAAACAGTGTGAGTTCAGCTAATGTAAGTTCGTTCTATATTCAAAACAGTGTGAGTTCAGCTAATGTAAGTTCGTTCTTTATACAAAACAGTGTGAGTTCAGCTAATGTAAGTTCGTTCTATAATCAAAACAGTGTGAGCTCAGCTAATGTAAGTTCGTTCTATAATCAAAACAGTGTGAGTTCAGCTAATGTAAGTTCGTTCTATATACAAAACAGTGCGGGTTCAGCTAATGTAAGTTCGTTCTATATTCAAAACAGTGTGAGTTCAGCTAATGTAAGCTCGTTCTATATGCAAAACAGTGTGAGTTCAGCTAATGTAAGACCGTTCTATATACAAAACAGTGTGAGTTCAGCTAATGTAAGTTCGTTCTATATACAAAACAGTGTGAGTTCAGCTAATGTAAGTTCGTTCTATGTACAAAACAGTGTGAGTTCAGCTAATGTAAGTTCGTTCTATATACAAAACAGTGTGAGTTCAGCTAATATAAGTTCGTTCTATATACAAAACAGTGTGAGTTCAGCTAATGTAAGTTCGTTCTATATACAAAACAGTGTGAGTTCAGCTAATGTAAGTTCGTTCTATATACAAAACAGTGTGAGTTCAGCTAATGTAAGTTCGTTCTATATACAAAACAGTGTGAGTTCAGCTGGTGTAAGTTCGTTCTATATACAAAACAGTGTGGGTTCAGCTAAAATGGTTTACAGCATTACTTCCACAATAGGATCCGCTTTCTACTGTTTCTCCGTTTCTATTCACTATAATGTAAGCATACGCTATGGCAAAGTGATGTCTCTTTACACCCATTCGAAGAAGGCTTTACGAGAATACTCTCAAAGACATAGAATGCTAAATAAGATGGCTCATATGCTTTAGCATTATTAATAAATTTCACAGTATATCCTGCAGGTGGGAATCTTAGTCTTGTGATCATCATTGGGTGCTCAGCAAGCGTTGTCTTGTTCTCACAGGCACACAAATTTCCATGCAGTTTTTCCATGCTGCATGGTTCTTTTTCATTTCCCGCCGCAGGATAGTTTCCTTAAGCAGTTAATTAGAACACCAACGAGGGAAGAAAATATTTTGGATTTGTTGTTAACTAATAAAGAGGACATAATAAGCAACATTGAGGTTGGGGGTTCATTAGGTAACAGTGATCATAAGGAAATTATATTTAATATTAAATGGGAGGATAGAGTCAGCAGAAACAACACTTAATACCTGACTTCAGGAAGGCGGGCTTCGAGGGTTTAAAAAAGCAGCTGCAAAGGCTTAAGAGAGTAAGATCAGAAGTAGCTGAGAGCTTAAACCATAGGGTTCGTTATGTTGGGAGTATAGAACGTGTAAGAATTCCTTTTTCCTGGAGTTCACCATTGGAATACGCGTTCACCTGGGAGGCTCTCCAACAATGTTTGAGCGAAACTGTAGGGATTCAGGAGTATTTATACCCAAATCAACAAGAAGATATCCATAAGAACGTGAATATACAGCATATTTATATATATCTACAAACTGGTTTGCCTTCTCTTTTCCGAATATTTGTCTGCCCAGACAGTGAATTTGAGATAAATCTGACTTATTTAACCCTTTCGCGCACGATGACGCATTTCGTGTCATCAAGGGTAAAAGGTTCTGGCGGACGATGACGCGAAACGCGCCATAAAAGTAAATAAAAAATGATTAAAAATTAAGTTTTCGATGAAAGTGCGTCAAATTTGCAGCTGTTGGGATAAGTTTCTTAATAGTAACATATGTCAATCTATCTAAGGAACGTAGATGAGGAGCTTTGAGTGATTTTTATTTGTTAGGCCACTCTGACGAGAGAAAAAAATACAGTTTTCTCGGTGTAACTCGGGGACTAATAGACGTATGAGGAATTTGAAGATACCATAAGAATCCTCACTAAAAGGTAAACTCGATGCGGCAACGTCTAAGGTCATATGACACCGAAGAGCAGGCAGAAAATATAAAGAAATGCAAGTTGAGAAAAGAAATAAGAAGAAAGAAGTTAAGAAATGAGATATAAGACATTAATTAATGCAAAATCAGAAAAAAAAATGAAAGTGCGTCAAATTTGCAGTTGTTGGGATACGTTTAATAGTAACATATGGCAATCTTTCTAAGGAACGTAGATGAGGAGCTTTGAGTGATTTTTATTTGTTAGGCCACTCTGACGAGAAAAAAAAAAGTTTTCTCGGTGTAACTCGGGAACTAATAGACGTATGAGAAATTTGAAGATACCATAAGAATCCTCACTAAATTCCGCTTCGGAGCATATAATCGGCTAAAAAAGATGGCCCACAAAATTTCGAGCTAGCCGCAGATTTCTCAAGAGTCAGAGGGGAATGGAACACACACACACTCACACACACACACACACACACACACACACACACACACACACACACACACACACACACACACACACACACATGATCCCTTTTTCACGGAAAAAGGTAAACTCGATGCGGCAACGTCTAAGGTCATTATGACATCGAAGAGCAGGCAGAAAATATAAAGAAATGCAAGTTGAGAAAAGAAATAAGAAGAAATAAGTTAAGAGATGAGATATAAGACATTAATTAATGCAAAATCAGAAAAAAAGACTTGGTGCTGCAGTGTTTAGGGTTAGATGGCACCAATATATATATATAATATATATATATATATATATATATATATATATATATATATATATATATATATATATATATATATATATATATATATATATATATATATATATATATATATATATATATATATATATATATATATATATATATATATATATATATATATATATATATATATATATATATATATATATATATATATATATATATATATATATATATATATATATATATATATATATATATATATATATATATATATATATATATATATATATATATATATAAGTTGAGGAAAGAAATAAGAAGAAACAAGTTGAGAAATGAGAAATAAGAAGATAATGATACAATACATCCAGCAAAAACTTAAATAATTTATCGAGTCTTACGTTCAATGGCGATTTTTTATTTTATTTTCGGACTTGCATTAGAGAGTAAATTCATATTCCAGCCTGGTCATTAACCTAATGTCCTTAACCTTTTCCGTGATTATAATCTCGTGGTCATTCGAGGGTCCAAGATCTTATCTTAACCCTTCAAGTACCCCTTCTCCCGTCACTCCCCCCCCCCCTCCCTGCTGGGCACCCCTACTCCCGTCACCCTCGCTTCCGTACGCTAGTCCGAGAGGGGGTGAGGGGGGGGGGGGGGTTGGTGAAAAGGTAAAAGAGATGGGTGGGGGTGGGTGGGGGGGGGTATAGGGGGGGGTCCAGATACCCCCTCTTCCGTAACCCCCCCCGCTGACCCCCCAACCCCCACTTCCAGTCCCCCCCGCAGAGGGGCAACCCCCACTTCCGTACATTTGTTACTACTCACAAGACTGAGTCCATTAAAAACACATTGACTGGCACACAAAAACACAAGTCTCAGTCCATTAAAAACACACTGACTGGCACACAAAACGCGCGGGGTCCGAAGAGGAGGAGGCTGCCGGCCCTGGCCCAGTCGAGGAGCAGGCCGGCGACACCTTCGCGGAAGGGGCCTCCTTCACTGCCCCCTCGTCCCGAGACATTCCGTTACTTAGACGCCCGTGAACAATGCGCCCGTAAACGATGCGAAACACGTACACAATGCGCCCGTAAACGATGCGAAAAACGTAAACAATGCGCCCGTAAACGATGCGAAAAACGTAAACAATGCGCCCGTAAACGATGCGAAAAACGTAAACAATGCGCCCGTAAACGATGTGAAAAAATGGGGAGGCGGTGGCTGAATCGACAGAGTAACACCACCGCGTTCAGGAGGACGCGAGTTCAATCCCCGCCCGGTGCCACCAAGCTGGGATTTTTCAGCCGCCGCCGAGTGGCTTAAAACTACCCACATGCTGTCCAGAAGACCATCTATCAACCCGGACTCTAGATTCTAGGATTAAAGATGAGCTCCGGGAGGGCAGCATGAGCCAATGCAAGATGGCGCCACTATAAACACTCGCCTGCGCCAGAACGGGCTGGGCCGACCATCAGGACCCACCGGGAAGAAGCCTTGGGCCGATCATCAGGCCCCACCGGGAAAAAGCCTACCGGCGCTATAGGCCGCGACGTAAAAAAAAAAAAAAAAAAAAAAAAAAACGATGCGAAAAACGTAAACAATGCGCCCGTAAACGATGTGAAAAACGTAAACAATATGTCCGTAAATTATGCGAAAACGTAAACAATGCGCCCGTAAACGATGTGAAAAACGTAAACAATACGTCCGTAAATGATGCGAAAACGTAAACGATGCGAAAAACGTAAACAATGCGACCGTAAACGATGCGAAAAACGTAAACGATGCGAAAAACGTAAACAATGCGACCGTAAACGATGCGAAAAACGTAAACAATGCGACCGTAAACGATGCGAAAAACGTAAACAATGCGACCGTAAACGATGCGAAAAACGTAAACAATGCGGATTTATGATATTCGTTGTTATTATTATTATTATTATTATTATTATTATTATTATTATTATTATTATTATTATTATTATTATATGTGTTCCATGTGGTTCACAGTTGTATGTATGGCACCTATGTAAAATGTTTTCCCCGTTTTCTTCATTAACAAGGCCGTGTTAAAGAAAACGGGACACTGGCCGTGGCTTGCTCGGCTCACTCAAGGTCAGGTCAAGCGTACACACACACACACACACACACACACACACACACACACCTCTTTCCACATGCAAACTCTTTCACTACGTAAGCACTTTTTCATATTTTTCCTTACCAACAAACACTAAGCTTTCCACTTCCTCCTCCTCCACCTCCTCCTCCTCGGCTGTGCTTTTGTGTAAACTCGGCTAAACTCTCTTTTTCTCGACTCTTTCTAATTCCAAAGTTTATCTCGAGGCTTTGAAACTTTTATTGAAGGAGAAGTCGGAATAGTGTTGTGGCGAGCCGCGGAAGGCTGTATGCAAATACTAAGGTGGGAGGAAGAGGAGGAGGAGGAGGAGGATGAAGAAAAAGAGGATATCTAGTAAGGGGAGAAAGAGAAGAAAAAGGATAAGCAGCAGAATGAATGAAAAAGAAGTAGTAGGCTTAAGGAGGAGAAGGGGGAATAAAGGAAGAACAGGGGAAAGAAAAGAGAATGAAAACAGAAGTAGGAGCAAGAAAAGGAAGAACCGGAAGAGTAGGACTAAAAACGAGGAGGTGTAGGAGGGATTAAAATCGAAAACTAATGAAGAAAGGAGAAAGGAAGGAAAAGTAAAGAAGCGCAAAAACAGAAACCCAAAATCAAAAGCGAAGGAAAACGTCAAAAAGGAGGAACAGGAGGAAGCGGAAAACAAAAGAAAAGACGAAGGAGGAGGAGGAGGAGGAGAAGGAGTAATAGTAAATGGTGGTAACGAAGTATATAGGGATAACACGAGGCCCATTTTCTTTACGGTTATAGAGGCGAACTTAGATATTTTTGGAGGAGTTGAGAGAAGTGGTAAAAGTGTGGAAGATAAGAGGGGAGGAAGGGAATAAAAGGGGAATGGTGAGGGAAAGAAAAAGAGATGAAGATACTTTTATTTTAGTTGGTGAAAGTTAATAGAGGGAAACTTGAGAGAGAGAGAGAGAGAGAGAGAGAGAGAGAGAGAGAATTACATAGAATTACATAGAATTACATAAAAAATCAGACCAAACAGACCCCATGGTCCAGACTAGGTGGTCTGTCCTTAAACCTAAGTGAATCTTCACTAATCATATAGCTCCAAAACGTTGCTTTTCTACTCTAGTTAATATTAAGTTCAAGGAAGTGACGGTCGAGTTTGTTTTTAAAGGAGTCAATCGTGTTACACTGGACCACTGATGGTGGGAGCTTATTCCATTCTCGCACTACAACGTTGGTGAAGAAAAATTTGGTGCAGTCTGAATTTACTTGTCTACATTTGAGTTTTATGCCATTGTTCCTCGTTCGCAAAGTGTCATCGATCATACACAATTTTGTTCTGTCTACATTCGTGAATCCATTAAGTATTATAAAACATTCGATCAGTTTTCTTCGGAGGCGACGTTTCTCAAGAGAGAACATGTTAAGTGTGGAAAGCCTTTCTTCGTAGGATTTGTTACGCAAGGAAGGGATCATTTTTGTTGCCCGACGCTGAACACCTTTTAATTTAGCAATGTCCTTTGCATGGTGAGGAGACCAAAACTGTACCGCATATTCCAAGTGGGGTCTGACTTAACTATTGTAGAGCGGAAGTATTACATCTTTATTCTTGAATAAAACGTTTCTTTTAATGAAGCCCAAAATTCTGTTCGCTTTATTTGCTGCATCGATGCATTGATGTGCGAATTTGAAGTTTGACGCGATTTTGACCCCCAGGTCCTTAACGCATTGAACGCTTATAAGTTTAATGCCGCGCATTTCGTAATCGAACTTCTTATTTCTTGTTCCAACTTGAAGGACCTGGCGCGTATCTACGTTAAAGGGCATCTCCCATCTATCCGACCAAGCTGAAATTTTGTGGAAATCTTCTTGGAGGCTTTGCCTGTCTTCGTCAGTGAGAACCGAGTTACCAATCTTTGTGGCGTCTGCAAATTTAATAATGCGATTATTGAGTCCAATATCCATGTCGTTGATGTAAATAATGAAGACAACTGGACAAGAACCCAGCCCTAAGGGACCCCACTAGTGACCGGCGCCCACTCTGAGTTAAATCCGTCAATCACCACTCTTTGTTGTCTGTTGCTCAACCAATTCGCGATCCACTGGTTTACTTGACCGTCAATACCTATTTGCTTTAATTTGTAAAGTAATTTATGATGTGGGACTTTATCAAACGCTTTCTGGAAATCAAGATAGACTACGTCCAATGATTTGGTTACGTCATAAACTGAGAAGAGGTCGTTATAAAAGGTCAATAGGTTTGATAGGCGGGATCTTTTGTTACGGAAGCAATGTTGTGAATCCCCAATTAGTGGCTTTCGAGGTAACTCATAATTTTGTCTCTGATTATGCTCTCAAGTAGCTTACCTACAATTGAAGTTAGACTAATGGGTCGGTAGTTACCTGGTATTTTTTTGTCTCCTTTCTTAAAAATCGGTGTCACGTTAGCCTTTTTTCCAATCCGAAGGGACGATGCCTTGTCGCAAGAACATGTTGAATACGGTTGTGAGGGAGGAGACTATTTCGCTCTTTGTTTCTTTAAGAAGTATAGGATATACTTTATCAGGTCCGGGACTTTAATTTGTTTTAAGTGAATGGAGAGCTTTAAGGACTTCATCGGTTATTATTTCAAAATTAGGCAATGCATGCTCGAGATTTACATTAGTACTGGTGCTGGTGGTAGTGGGAGGAAGACTGTTAGTATTAAACACCGAGGAAAAGTAACTGTTTAAGAGTTTTGCAATGTGTTGGTTGTCAGTCACTAGTGCACCGTCGCTGTTTCTTAAAGGTCCAATTCCACTTGTGATCGCCTTTCTGTTGTTCATGTAACTGAAGAAAGATTTCGGATTATTTTTACAGTTGGCTGCAATATTTTCTTCATATCTACGCTTGTTATAGTAGGATATCAATGTATTATTATTATTTAATATCACCACGAATTAGGCATTACAATTGCCAATGGAAAAAACCCACGACAGTTAGATCACGCCACCTTATAGGAATATCGTCCGTCAGTGTTTACCGTCACAGTTTTGTATACTTCGCACTCCGATGGTGCGCGGAGGTCACCTTGACATACGTGACCAATTGTAACAATTATTTTCCAACCTGTAACTCGCCACTCCTTCACGAGAGTCCGAATGATACACAACGACAGTCGCTCTCGCTCCGACGCTTCTTGTACATAAAGGCTATGAATATAAATGGCCTTAAGGAAGCTGAAGTCTTAATCAACACCCTTTAAACGCCCCTCGACAAGCCCGTTACACGCTTTGCCTGACATACTAATCTTTTTACTCGTCGCCTGGAATCGTTATAAAGTCTAATGTTTTCGGGCGTGCTTTGTTCTTTCTTTAACCTGTAAAATAGTTATCTCTCCTTGACTGAATGTTTAATTTCGCTATTAAAACAAGGTGGGCTTTTATTAGTGTTAACTCGCTTCTCGCACAAGGGGACGAATGTGTTCTGCTGAGTGAGTAAGTGATTTTTAAAGCTTAGCCAGGCCTCCTCTACTTTGCCGTCATCTGATAGTTGTATTTCTGTTAGTTTTTGTCGGATTTCTACGAAGTTAGCTCTTTTGAAATTGGGCACCTTTACTTTATTTTCAGTCACTGATGTTTGAGCTCTAATGTCGACGCGCACTAATTTATGATCGCAAGAATCGAGGTCTTCTCCTACCGTGACATTACTGACTAGGTTATCTTGGGTCGTTATAATAAGGTCGAGTATGTTATTTTGTCGAGTTGGTTCAGAAACCATTTGGGTTAGATAATTTTCTTCTATAAATTCGATCATTCTATGTGACTCGCCTTCTGTACCTGACAATGTCGCCCAGTCGATATGGGGGAGGTTAAAGTCTCCTAATATCAGTGAGTCGTTGTTATTAAGTGACTGCCTTAAAACGCTGTACATTTTAAGGTCGTCATCGAGTAATTGCCCGGGAGGCCTGTAGGTGACAGATATATTTAAATTGACTTTTGCAATGTTAACTCTCACGCAGAAATGTTCAACGTTACTGTCTCTTGGTGTTTTTTCAGTGGGTTGCAAATAGCTTTTGACAAAAAGGGCGACGCCACCGCCTCTACGGTTTACACGATCTTTGTTGAAAAGTCTGTAGCCATCTATGTTGTATTCGGAACTTAAATCAATATATGTGGTGTCGATAAATGTTTTAGTTATAGCAATTATGTCAAAATTTTATGTTAGAGCAAGACATCTCAGTTCATCAAATTTGTTTCTTAGGCTACGCGCATTGAAACTAACGATTTTTAAGTTATCTAGAGGCTTGGTAATAGAGGTGGTGGTACTTGCGGGATTACGGTTACGGGTTCTTTGCGATGCATGGCGTCTATTTACACGGGCGGGGTGGAAGGACGTGGCTGAGGGTCGTTTTTTGATCGGGTGTCACGTACTGCGTCGTTGAGGAGCCTTCCGTATCTGGCTGCCCCGATGGGAAACAGGTGTATTCCGTCCCTGTGGAAGAGCTTACTTTGTCCGTAGAAATTGTCCCAGGCGTTGAAGAACTCCAGGTCAAGCTCTCTGCAAAGAGTCTGTAAGTGGTTGTTTAGGCTGAAGGCATTACTGAATAAGTCGCTCTCCGCCCACGTCCGTGGTAGAACTCCTGAAATCAAAATGCTAGGGGATTTAGACTTATACTGCTGGATGAGCC
The DNA here is from genome assembly GCF_024679095.1 of Eriocheir sinensis. Taxonomy (NCBI): domain Eukaryota; kingdom Metazoa; phylum Arthropoda; class Malacostraca; order Decapoda; family Varunidae; genus Eriocheir; species Eriocheir sinensis. Next base: position 1,225,044 of record NC_066540.1, on the reverse strand, counting down.
TACGGTACTTGTCCAGGAGTTCCTCAGACCGGGTCGTGGTGACGTCATTCGTACCTGTGTGAATAACAAACAGTGAATCATTAGTAGCCTGGTTGGAGATCTCAAGAGCAGCAGTTATATCGTCGATCCCAGCACCAGGATAGGAATAGTTCCGTCTTTGACGAGGAACTCTGCCACAGAACTCAACTACCTGCTGGCGAATCATGGAGTCACCCACCAGGGAGGTGCTCTCCTGCTCGTCCTCCTCCTCCAGAATGGCAAACCTGTTGAAGCAATGAACAGGATAAATTGCTTGTCTAGCTGGTTTGGCTCCTCCATTCACGACGGTGAAGCCATCATGGGCGGTGCCACTACCACCCTCAGCTGCGTGGTTGTGTCTGCTGGTGTCGACGGTACCGCTGAGGGCAAGGAGGTGGTGGGAGAAGGGTTTGGCACTACGGCAAGGTTAGCCTGGATGAATTCCTGCAAGGAGGCAACAGTGCGAGAAAGCTCTATTATTTTATTCTGACCTGCTTCCATCTTCTCTTCTTGCTCCTGCAGTCTTGTCTCGAGATGCTGCCTGGAGAGACACAGTCGACAGACAACAGAACGCCCTGTAAAAAAGTGAGCTGAGAAGCTACCGTTACAAGTACTGCATTTCTTAGGCGCCATCTTAGCTGAAAGTGATTAATGATTGCCAGAAATGAAAGAGGTAAAAACACAGAGTGAAGGGGATTAGGAAAGGTGAGGTGAGTGAGAGGGGGTTTAGGAAAGGAGGTAAAGTGAGAGAGAGGAGGAGTAGGAAGGGATGTGAGGTGAGTGAAAAGGGGGAAAGAGAGGGGGTGAGTGAGGTGTGTGAGATCAAGAAGGGTTAGGAAAGAGGTGAGGTGACCGAGGGGGGGGGGGCTTAGAAATATGTGGAGGTGAGGGAGGGGTAGGAAGGGCTAATCCTCTAGGGGATTTGTAGTGAGGAGGAGCAGAGAGGAGGTGAGGTGAGCGAGGATGGGGGGCTTAGGTGAGGTGAGGGAAAGGGGGGTGGAAGGGTTAATCCTCTAGGGGATTTAAAGAGGGTATAGTGAGGAGGAGCAGACTGAATCCTCAGGGGAATTCAAAGGGTGAGGTGTCGGCAAGCACAACGCAAAAAATACTCGAGAAACACACGAGAAACTCACGCAACCCGACACACCCAAATCACACGTGAAAACACTCGGAATCACAACAACACACGAAAAACAGTCAGAAATTCAAGCATAAGCACGATTCAACACCCCCAAGTCACTCGCAAAAACACCGGAAACACAACAACACACTCGAAACACTATGATACCCATGTAGAACACTCGGAAACAGCCAAATCACACGCAAAAACACCGGAAACACAACACACTTGAAACACTCTGAAACCCACGTAGAACAATCGGAAACAACCAAATCACACGCAAAAACACCGGAAACACAACAACACACTCGAAACACTGAAACCCACGTAGAACACTCGGAAACAGCCAAATCACACGCAAAAACACCTGAAACACAAATCACAGAGGCAACCACAGGCAGACACACTCACAGCAACCACAAACGAACACACATGAAACACGCGTCGGGAAATCACAGGCAACACACAAGGTTCACAAGCAAGAACACACAAACACACGTGAAAGCAAACGCAAACCCAAGAGCACAACGAAAACACAGGGTTGACAAGGCGGGTAACGCGGGTAAGCGAGGCTGTGGCGACCGCAGCGGGGTGAGGTCACGTCCGTCTCTCAGGAGAGGTCGGGGGAGAGAGAGAGAGAGAGAGAGAGAGAGAGAGAGAGAGAGAGAGAGAGAGAGAGAGAGAGAGAGAGAGAGTAAAATGTTAAGTGCAATGCAAGAATGAATATCAAGGGCCAAAACATGTGTTTGTGTGTGTGTGTGTGTGTGTGTGTGTGTGTGTGTGTGTGTGTGTGTTTCTTAAAATATGGTATTAACAAACAACCAAAATTATATACAAACTGGTAAGAAACAAACGTTTAGTCGGGTCACTTAGGGCGGAAAAAAGGCTTTCGCTTCACCTTAGGTGAAGGAAGTATTTTGAGGGTCTTATCCTAAGCATTTTGTGCCGCTGAATCCGAAAATCATAGTTGGGTCACTCGTTATTGGTAAGTTTTTGCGCAAATTTCAAATTTCGGAAATTGTCAAGAAAAAATTGCAGAATGAGAACCAGACGTCGTAGGACCCTGGTTTTTGTCTTAAAATGAAGCTTTTTAAGAGTGCATAAAATGTTATGTAGTACTCCGTGGTTGTATCTGTTCGCATTACTGAACTATAATGGAAATTATAGATAATTGGAAAAAAATGGAAAAAAATATAAAAGGAATAATTTTGGCCTTAAAGCCTGATTTTTTAAAAATTAAAAGCTAAATTTTAAAGAAGGAACTGAGTTCCTTTTTTAAAATTTAGTTTTTAATTAGTAAAAAAAATAAAATAACAAACAATTGTTCTTAGGACACATGTAATTAACGAATTTGTGCAAGGGTGGGCAAAATTATTGCGTAGAACAGGGTATTTCAACTGAATTATTCACTAGCGTTTAATCGATCCAACAAAACAAGTATCTAGGTCTCACAATAAATAATAGTTTAATCCAGAACACAAAATTTCAAACAACGAAACCGAGTCTCCTCCGCGTAATTTGGAAAATCACAATTAGAACACAAAAAATACAGAACACAAAATAGCGAGCGTTCACAGGTTGAAAAAAAAAAAAGAATATCTAGTCGTCTACGCCATCGACGTCCTCATGCCCATCTTCCTCGTCGTTGATGCACATCTCGGGGGAGCAATCGCAAAGCTCCGAACAAGGAGTCTGCAGGCGTTGACAGCGGCAGCGATTGGTCGAGCAGTTCGTCTTGCATCCGCACTGCATCACATCCATGATACTTTGCGGGGCGGGAGGCAGGGTGGAAGGAATAGGCGCCAGGTCTGCTTCGTAGCCGTACTTGGTCGGGTCGAGGGTCACCAACTCCTTCTTCACGGCCCCCTCCCAGACGACGGCCTGTAGCTGGGCTCGCATAATGTGCTGGGTGGTGGCGGCGACTGTCGGAGGGGCCAGTGCTGCTCCAACCTTCTTCTTCTGAAGTGCCGTCCACCTCGCTTGCGGCAGAGAGCAGGTATATCCGTAAATTCTATTCACGAATCGGCACAGCACGTCCAGGCTCTCTTGCGTCAGCGGACCAGGGCTTCGGAGTGTACCCAGAGCGTCGAGGGTTGCCTGGTCGGCCGCCTGGAACACAGGCCAAGCTTGCAACTTGCCTTTCCTGAAGAGGGCGCAAGTGGTGTCGCAACCAGTCAGAGCATGGAAGGACGTGATCACATCCGCGTGAGAGCCCAGTTTGTCGTGGATGAGCTGAACGTTGAAAGTCGTCTTGCCAAGCTGGAGGCACGTGTTGGGAGGTATCTTGGGGAAGTGTCGGAGGAGGAGGACGAGGACGTCAGTGTCCGGAGAAACTACGGTTGCCTCCACATCTTTGTCGAGCAGGGAGAGATGATATATCATCTTAGTGTCCGCTTCCTCTTGTTCTGAAGCGAACTTGGCTCCGTCCGGTCCAGAAGTTGCCACGGCTTTGCCGCGCCACGCGCAGACGACGCGTAATCCCCATGAATGGTAATGGATTTGGGAGGCAATGAGAGAGGTCATAGCATCCTTGTTGCTTTTGGTGGACAAGATGTGAGCCATGGTCATTCCAGCTTTGATCCTCGTCGCTGCTTGGATGTCCATATCGTATCCTCCACCTCGGGCTCGCTGTTCCCTCGTCTTGTCTTTGAGGGACGCGCCGATGTCGTACCTGTCGAAGACAAGGTGCAACTCCCCGTAGCCAACACCCAGTCGGGCAACTCTCTGCAGGAAGGATCCAACTAGCTCCTTGAAGTTTGCTGAGCCGGAAACGGGGTGCTGCTGAAGGATAGCCATACCGTCGAGGACCAGCACGCGAGAGGATGAAGGGGGTTGGGAGGCCGTGGAGACCGCCGCGTTCATCTTCTCCAGAACCCTGAGAAGGGCACTTTTTGTCGTGACCCGCGGGTAGCCTTGGTCGTCAAAGAGGGCAAGAGGGAACAGGGAGAGCTCATAGATGGAGATGATGGTGCGAAGGTCCAGACTGCTGTCGAGTTGGACGGCGAGCAGCAGGCGCCGATTGAAGTCTGAGGATCCCGTGACAATCACCTTCTTCCCTCCGATTGAAACTTTGGCTTTCTTGCCCAGCGTTTTGAATGTCTTGGTAGGCAGACGATGAAGGACTTCCCATGGACTTTGCTGCGCAGTCCTGATCCTTCCCTCTTCGTACTTCAAGAGAGCTTCCTTGCCAGTCTCCTCGATCCTTGTCAGTGCGTCCACCATCTCATCTGGAGCAACCTTGCGGGAAAGGACGGTGGTGAGTTGGGCTTTCTCGCGAGTGAAGGGGTTATGCTGGCGAAGAAGACCCGCAACCTCTTTGGTCATCTCGTGTGTCTTCTTCGTGACCGCTGGGCTGTCCTTGTGGTGCTTTGATGCCGTAGCAGACCTTCCGAAGGATTTGGCCTTGATTGCCAAGAGTTCGTCTTGGATCAGGAAGAACTTGGTCCTCGTCGAGGGATTTTTCGTGATCCCTACCAGGACTGAAGCAAGAAAAATCTTGAAGAATATATAGCGGAAACAAGTAAATCTAATCCTAAAGAATTTTTCAGCTATGTAAATAATAAAAAGTCACTCACTTGTGGTATTGGACCGCTTGCTAATGAAAATGGTAACCACACGAACGATGAAAATGAAATGGCTACAATCCTAAATAACTTTTTCGCATCCGTATTTACCGACGAAGATTGTTTATCACCTCAACCGCCGGAGGTTAGAAGGGCCGAAAAGATGTTAAGTGGCGTGCCCATCGTAGAAAGTGACATTTTACGCACAATTGAAAAGATTAAAGTAAGCAAAGCTCCTGGTCCAGACAAAATTACCCCTAGGGTCTTAAAAGAAATCAAACATCAAATTTGTAAACCGCTCTCCATCATATTCAATAAATCTTTAACAGCTGGAAAAGTTCCGTCGGATTGGAAACTTGCAAATGTCACACCAATTTTCAAAAAGGGGAACAAGTCTCATCCAGGAAACTATCGACCAATTAGCCTGACATCGATTGTTTGTAAGTTAATGGAGACTATCATTCGCGACAATATGGTGAAATTCTTCGAAGAAAATAATATGATAAATAATTCGCAGCATGGCTTCCGTAGTAAACGTTCGTGTTTGACTAACTTACTTGATTTTTTTCACTATATTTTTGAGGTGTTCGATGAAAGCAGATCAGTAGATATCATGTATCTGGATTTTCAAAAGGCATTTGATAAGGTCCCCCACCAACGATTGCTCAGCAAACTACTGGCGCACGGTATCTCGGGAAACGTTCACAATTGGCTTGCGGACTGGCTCTCTGAGCGGAAACAGAGAGTAGTTCTAAACGGTGTAACATCTAATTGGCTCGATGTCAAAAGCGGCGTACCTCAAGGATCAGTGCTTGGCCCCATGCTCTTCTTAATTTATGTTAATGATATCGATGATGGGCTCACTTGCAAAGTATCAAAATTTGCTGATGACACAAAAATTGCTAGTAAAGTAACTGCGACACTCGACGAAGAAGCTTTACAATCAGATCTAGATCGACTTGCACGTTGGGCCAATCAATGGCAAATGAAATATAACGTTGACAAATGTAAAGTGTTGCACATCGGAAAAAATAACAATCGCGTTCGGTACGTAATGAATGGCCAACAACTTTCTGCAGTAAGTAAAGTAAAGGATCTTTGAATCACTATATCAAGCGATTTAAAGCCCGGTCAGCATTGTTCAGAGGTAGTTAAAACTGAAAACAAATTGGTTGGCTTCATCGGACGAGTCTTTAATAATAAATCCGAAAAAGTAATATTAAAACTGTATAATTCGTTGGTTCGACCCCGTCTAGAGTACTGTGTACAGTTTTGGTCTCCTTACTTCAGAAAAGACATAGAAAAGTTGGAACGGGTTCAACGAAGAGTAACAAAGATGATTCCTAGGTTGAGAAATTTGTCATATGAACAAAGGCTTAAAGAAGTAAATTTATTCAGCCTATCAAAACGAAGAATGCGAGGCGATCTAATAGAAGTGTTTAAAATGTTTAAAGGATTCAGTGATATTAATGCGGAAGATTACTTTACAATTGATCGATCAAATAGAACAAGAAGAAATCACAATTTGAAGATAAGTGGTAAAAGATTCTCGTCGCACGAAGCTAAACACTTCTTCAATCGAGTTGTTAATGTTTGGAACTCTCTACCCTGTGATGTCGTTGATAGTACAACAGTTACGGCCTTCAAGAATAAATTAGACAAGTGTTTTGAATCCAACCAGCAACTAAGATATTACTCATTGTCGTAATAACGTTAAGTTCTTTCGAATACTGGTGTCCTTGTCCGCTTTTATCGCCCGGTTAGTGGTAGCAGTAATGGTAGTTCTTTCCTCTTTCCTACATAAATTCCATGCAGTTTTTCCATGCTGCATGGTTCTTTTTCCTTTCCTGCCAGCTTTGGCTGGAGGGATGGGGGAGTGGGGAGGAGCCTTCGCCTTTACTGTCCTTCATCTTCCACCTTTGATTAGATAGTTAGTGTAACTTGTCACAAACAACCTCGTACGGACCAGCAGGTCTGCTGTTGTTTGTTCTTCCTTTGTGTTTCTTTGTGTTCCTCCTCTTCCTCCTCCTCTTCCTCCTATTAATCTTTATCATTCTAATTCTTCGTTTTCGTTTTTTTTCTTCCTTTCAATTTTCTTATTTTCCTCATCATAACACTGATTCCTTTTATTTTTTCCTCCTCCTCCTCCTCCTCCTCCTCATCATCATCATCATCATCATCATCATCATCATCATCCTCTTTCTGCTTAGTCAATGTCTCATTCCTCCTCATGATCAGTACACTTCCATTCATTACTCTCCTCCTCCGCCTCCTCGTTCCATTCCTTCTTCATTTTTCACATTTTGGTTCAGCTTTCCAGAATCAAGGTTTCTTACTGCTCTAAAATTTATCTCTATATTCTCTTCTTCATCACTTCTCCTTCCTCACGATAATCATCTGCCCCCATTAAAAGGCAAGGAGGAGGTGGAGGTGGAGGAAGAGGAGGAGGAGGAGGAGGAGGAGGAGGATAGGAAGGACCAGTATGAGGAAATAAAATGGGAAATAAATGAAGGATAAGAAATGGAGAAAGAAAGAAAGAAAATTGAAGGAACGGAAGGAGAGTGAGAGGAAAAAAGGAAAGTAAGAATGAAGTTATTTTTTTTCTTTTCAGCCTTCTTCCCTTAATTCTTCTTCTCCCTGCCCCCTTTCCTTCACTTTCTTTCATTAAAACCTTACATCTTCCTTTCCTCCCCTCCTTCCTTCCTCCCTCCCTTCCTTCCTTCCTTCCTTCCTAAAGCGCCTTCTTCCATCATTTTTTACTCTTTTCTGTTCCACCTCTCCTTCATTTTATTACTTCTTCAATTATTTATTTCCTTCTTTCCCGCCTGTCCTCTCTACCTCTATTGTCTCACTCCTTCCTTCCTTCCTTCCCTCCTTCCTTCCTTCCTTCCTTACTTCCTTCCTTCCTTCCTTCCCTTTCTCCCACCCTCTCTCCCTCCCTCCCTCCCTCTCTTCCTTTCTTCCTTCCTTCATTCCTTCATTCATTCATTCCCTTTCTCCCTCCCTCCCTCCCTCTCTTCCTTCTTTCCTTCCTTCCTTCCTTCCTTCCCTTTCTCCCTCCCTCCCTCCCTCCCACTCTTCCTTCCTTCCTTCCTTCCTTCCATCATTCATTCATTCACTTTCTTCCTCACTGCCTCTCTTCCTTCCTTCCTTCCTTCCCCTCTGAGGCAACACGTTATTATCCTCCGCCATCATTTTCTCCTCTTCTTCCTCCTTCTCTCCTGATAGTTTTCCTCTTTTCTCTTCATAATTTATCTCATTATTTTTCCATTACATGTGTCATTCATCTATTTCGCCACCCTTCCCCCTCTCCCCTCTTATCTCATCCCTCCTCTCCTCTACATCCCTCTTTCCTACCATTCCGCCATTTTTCCCTTGCTGTCCTCCTTTCCTCTACTTGTCCTTTGCCCTCCACATCAATTTCTTTCCTTTTCTCTTCCTCTCCTTTTTTTTCCTCTCATCTCTTTCCCTCATCCTTCTCTTCCCTTCCTCCATTTCTTCTTTTCCACTTTTCCTCCTCTCCTCTCTTCTTCCCCTCCTCCTTTTCCTCCTTCGTCATTCCATTCCTCTCCTATTCCTCTCTTTCCTTCCTCGCTTTCTCTTCTTTCACTCCATTTTCCCTCCTACTTCTTCCGTCTCCCTCTCTCTCCCTTTCCCTCTTCCCTATCCTTCCCCTCCTCCATCATCATCATCATCATCATCATCATCATCTGCTTCATTTATCTCTCTGTTTCGATTCTGTTCGAGTGTTGCTTCATTCGTCTAATTCCCCCAATAAATCTAACTCTAATAGTCTCTCTCTCTCTCTCTCTCTCTCTCTCTCTCTCTCTCTCTCTCTCTCTCTCTCTCTCTCTCTCTCTCTCTCTCTCTCTAAGAATAAAATTGAAATAAAAGAAACAACGGAAGAAAAGGAAATAATAGAAAACAGAATAACAGAAAACAAAGAAAAAACAGAAAAAAAGAGAAAATAAGAAGAGTAAGAAGAATGAAAATGTAAGATAGGAAGAAAAAGAAAACTATACAAAAAATTGTCTGGCGAATTTTTGGCTTTGCTCGGACTGAGCAAAGTTAGAATATATAAATAGACAAATGAAATCAAGCCGAGGCAAAAGAAGAATAGAAAAGGAAAAAAACGAGACGCAAGGAAGACTGAAGGAAATTATATAATGCCCAAGAATTGTGCCAAAGAAATATATTAAGAGTGGAAGAGTTTGAAAGTTTTTTTTATTATGACAAGGAAGGAGAAAGAAAGAAGAAAATAAACACAGAATGAATGGAGGAGGGAAGGAAGATTTTAAGGTTAGGGAAATAAAGGTTTGATGAGAAGAGTAAAGTAAAAATGAAGGAATGAAGGAAAATAGTGGGGATTATAGGAATGAAAAAGAAAGTAAGAAAGAAAATAGGAAGTAAGGGGTTTGGGAATAAAATGAAGTAAAGAAGGATAGAAAAGAAAAAGAGGAAAATTATAAGCTTGAGGGAAGTTAGGGAAAAAGTGTAAGAAAGGAAAGAAGGGAAGGAAAAGAAAAATTGATTATTGACGTAAAGAAAAAGGAAGTAAACATTTAAGTAAGAAAAGAGGAACAAAGTAAGAATATGTTAGTCTCAAATAAAAGTGAAAGTTAACACCGTACCACCACCACCACCACCACCACGTTCCCTACTACAGCTACTACTACTACTACTACTACTACTTATCTTACTGCTGAAAAAAAAAACTATAACCAAAAAAATCTCATCACAATCAAGAGAGAGAGAGAGAGAGAGAGAGAGAGAGAGAGAGAAACCAGTGAGAGTGAGAAAGACGGATGGATGAATGGATTATAGATTTGAAGCTTCGGACATGGCTCGGTGGAGAGGAGGAGTAGGAGGAAGAGAAGACAGGGGGTCGGAAGAGGAAGAGAAGAAGAGGAGAATGAAGGTGAGTGAAGTGAGAAGAGGAGGGAATAGTAACATGATGGAAGCCGGAGGAGTAGGAGAGGGAGGGAGGGAGGAGGAGAGTAGAGGGCTAAGTGAGGAGGATTTTGTAAGCAGTGAAGCCTTGGTGGCGAGGGTTGAATGAGCCTTGAGCGGCATTCCTGCTATCGGGCGGGGCAGGCGAGTACAGGCAGGGCCGCCGGAGCCTGGCAAAGGGTTAGATATTTCAGGGTAGTTACGAGACTCGCCCTGGATGCAAAGTGGCAGGTGGAGATGAGGTGGTGGTGGTAGTGGTGGTAATGTTTCAATTAATACTCATTGTTCTTGTAATGGTTAAAAGGGATTGAATTGGTGGTTGTGATTGTTAGTCGTAGTAGTAGTAGTAATAGTAATGTAAGTAGAGACAGCTGTATAAAAGCAAAACTATTTAAAGATCGGGCAGTATTTACCATATTTACTTTTATTTCTTATTTGTACAACTTTCATGTAAAACTAAATCCAGTGGCCTTCATAACACTTTTTTTCACCGTCCATTTGCTTTCGTTCTCGGATCTTTTCCGTTTGGCGTACAGCGCTAAAATTAATTTTAATATAGATTTTCTTATGTATTTTTGTCCGTAGAATCCGAATATGACAACCGTTTTATGGAGAAACGAACAGTTTTTAAGTTATTTTCCTTTACGCTGCAGCCGCCGCAGCCTCAAAATAGCTCGCAGAGGGCTTAGGGTCGGGGAGCATATTTAAACTACTCCAACCGAACTTTACGACCTACTAACGGGGGCTGCGCCCCTCGACCCCTAATAACCAGGGGCTACGCCCTCCTGGACCCCCCTCATGTATATGTGACTTATTTCAGCGAGGAGGTATTTCTCGCAACACCCGCTGCAGCCTCGCCGCGGCCAGCACCAGAGGCGACGCGCTTTCGTAAACATTATCCCATATTTTCAAGAGTAAAAAAAAAGTCCTTGAATTGGATTTTCAAAGCGTTTCCATGACTGCTGAAGGTTTGCAAACGGAATACTGAATATTACGACTTTTTAAAGTTTGAATTCCTTCAGTAATAGATAGGAAGAAAATAACTTTAAAGGCAAATAACTCAAAAACTGTTAATTTCTCCAAAAAAATAATGTGATATTCTGATTCTACGGACAAAAATACATAGAAAAATCTATATTAAAATTACTTTTAGCGCTGTACGCCAAACGGAAAAGACCCCAAATCGCTTTTTTTCGCGTTTAAGTTTACAGGTAAACTATAACCATCCTTCTGATTGTTTTCATACTTTCCCATTATCATTTCTACTACTGTTCCTTCGGCCCTGTTTGATTTTTTTCCTCATCTTGTTGTACTGTCGTTGCGTTATTCGATTTTATTCACTCCATCATTCTCACTGCCTCCTCGCCTCGCTGAGTTATCTACATCCTCGCTTACCGCTGCTTCCTGTTATTGTTCTGCGCCTTCTGTTGTCCCTCATCGCCTCGCTGTTTCCCTCCATCCTCACTTACCGACCTGTTTCCTGTTCCCGTTTCGTGTTTCATGTATCGGCGACGCCAATGCCTTTTACCAAGCCACAAAAGAATATATTTATATGCCAGTTACTCGGCTGTGAATATTTAAAAGGTTTTGTGTATGCACGCCCATGGGAAGGTTGAGAGAGAGAGAGAGAGAGAGAGAGAGAGAGAGAGAGAGAGAGAGAGAGAGAGAGAGAGAGCAGCTGAACTAAAGCATCCCGTTTGTTTGGAAGTGAAAACACACACACACACACACACACACACACACACGCACTGATACCATCATTGAAAAATAGCCAAAGTTAGTCTCTCTCTCTCTCTCTCTCTCTCTCTCTCTCTCTCTCTCTCTCACCCACCTGCTCCCCTCCTCCATGATACCTGTAATACGTGACCTTGTGATCCTTCCTTACTGAATTTCTGAATAGAAGGAGGAATACATAGGAATACATAGGAAGAACAGACACCAGAAGACCTGTCGGTCTATGGCGAGGGTGTCTGTTTACTACCGCTACTACTAGTAATCTACGTGTGGTGGGACAGGGTAGAATAGCTGAAAGCTCCCCCCCTCCCACCTCTCCCTCCGGCAACGTGCCGGCAGGAAATAGTTAGAAGAGAACACCATGTGCCTTTAAGGAAGAAAGGGACATGGACATTTTACAGTAAAGACGCTACGCTTACGCTGCTGGTGACCTAAGCTATGGGGGAAACTAATGTCTTCAGGTTGTACTTGTGCTGCAGGCTGCCTGAGACAAACGAAAAAGGGTCAGTAAACAGTGTATGTAGTTGAAAAAAAAAGCTAGTATTAAATTGGACTGCTCACGATGGGGTGAGATGTAGTTTCAAGGGTTACAGGTAGAGGCTTGATCCTCGTTTACCTTCGGTACAGGGGTACGCTCCAGTATCCAGTTAACCTTACTGTTCCCACACCTCACTGCCTGAAACATATGAAAAAGGGTCAGTAAAATATTATTTCCCTGAAATACTTATCCAATGAAGACTTGAAGCTATTAATACTCTGTGCCCTAACTACTGACGGTGGGAGTCTATTCCATTGATCGACGACTCTATTATTGAATTTACTTCTGCGCGCCAATGTGTTACATCAGTTTCCCTTTAACTTCATACCGCTGCTGCATGTCATTATGTTGGTGTCTCTCTGAAATAGACTGGGTTAATGTTTTCGAATCTATTAAGAATTTTGAACACTTCACTTAAGTCCCCTCTTACTCTTCGCTTCTTTAAAGAAAACATATCTAAACGCTTTAAACGCTCGTCATACGTCAAGCTACGGAGCGCTTGAATGTTTGGTTGCTCGTCGCTGTACCCTTTCTAGCAAGACTTGATCTTTGATATAATTCGGTGACCAGAACTGAACGGCGTATTCTAGGTGTGGTCTTACAAATGCTAAATATAATCTTTTCATAAGTTCGGGTGATTTATAATCATAGTTTCTTGAGAATAATCCTAACATCATATTGGCTTTTTTACTCGCCGCAGAACATTGATCTCTGATTTTAAGAGTGTTACTGATACTGACACCAAGATCTTTTCCTTGTTTTACTTCGCTGAGCTCATGTCCTTGAAGCTGATATTTAAAGTTAGGATTCTTTTCACCTATGTGCAATTTTCGCTCCAGTCGGCAAGTCTTATTAAGTCTGACTGAATGTTCTCGCAATTTTTACTGTTCGTTACCGTACCTCCTAATTTGGTGTCGTCGGCGAATTTGGCTACTTTTGACAGGATATCAGTCTCTAAATCGTTCACGTAAATTATGAATAGTGTTGGCCCAAGGACTGAACCTTGGGGCACGCCACTGGTTACAGGTTGCCAATCGGGTGCTTCACCATTAAGAACTATACGCTGTTCTCTGTCGGTGAGCCAGTCATGAATCCACGCAAATAGATGGTCACTAATACCGTGGGAACGCAGTTTTGAAATAACCCTAACGTGGGGAACTTTATCAAACGCTTTCTGAAAGTCTAGGTAAATTACGTCATATGGGCTCGGGCGTCCCAACTTGAATAAACGTCGTTGAAAAAAGTTAATAAGTTGGTAAGGCAAGATCGATTAGGCGGTGGCCGAAATGGTAGCGTACTGGGCCCACATTCACCGCGTGATGGACGACGCGGGTTCGAATCCCCACGCTACCACTCGGATTTTTCAGTCACCGCCGAGTGGCTTAAAACTACCCACATGCTGTCCTGAAGACCACCCATCAACCCGGACTCTAGAGGAAGCCGTCCAAGCGAATCAAGAACGAGTTCCGGGGGGCAGCATGAGCCAATGCAAGATGGCGCCACTATAAGCACTCGCCTGCGCCAGAACGGGCTGGGCCGACCATCAGACCCCACCTGGAAGAAGCCTTGGGCCGACCATCAGGCCCCACCGGGAAGATGCCTACCGGCGCAATAGGCAACAACGTAAAAAAAAAAAAATACAAAAAAAAATGCTGATTATCAGTTATCAAATCATTTGTTTCGAGGAAAGTGATCATTTTATCCCTGATTATTTTTTCGAATAATTTAATTAGGACAGACGTAAGGCTGATAGGACGATAATTATTGGCTTGCTTGTTATCTCTTTTTTTAAATATCGGCCTTAAACATTGTCCTTTTTCCACTCCAGAGGTACACTAGCCTGTGCTAATGACTTGTTGAACATTAACGTTATGGGTAATTCTATCTGTTGACTACATTCTTTTAACACGGCGCGGAAATAAATTGTCGGGGCCCGGAGATTTATTTGAATCTATTTTTTTGCAGGTACGCACGCACTTCACTGATATCAATTTCGGTCAACGCAAGCTTATGTTCTTCAGGGCCTTGAAAAATAGTCATCGGGGCTGGGATCGATGGGTAGACCGGTGTTTCTAGTTCTTGAGTTGGTTTGCAGCTCAGAAAGACGTCGACGCTTCTTCAGATACTTGAAGACCTGAATCATACCCCCTCGTAAGCATCTTTGCAGTGAAATCAAGTTTAATCGGAGGAGGAGGAGTGAAATTCAGGCGCGAAAGATAGACAAGAAAGACATTGGAAGATATTTTGAGAGAGAGAGAGTGTGTGTGTAAGGTGTTCGAGAAGATTCTGGCTGCTGTCATCGGGAAACACCTCACCGACAACAACCTTCTCTCTCCTTACCAGTTCGGGCTCAGGGCGGGCCGCTCCACCTCTGATCTTCTCCTCCTCTCACAAGAGTGGCAAGATTCCCTTGATGAAGGCCTGGACACACTCGTGGTGGCGCTAGACATTGCCGGCGCCTTTGATCGAGTGTGGCACTCTGGCCTTCTGGCAAAGCTTCGTGCCAAGGGTATAGAGGGGAGTCTGTTGACTCTGCTCGAAGACTACCTCCAAGGTAGGTCGCTTCGGGTAGTCGTTCATGGCCGGACCTCGACGCCTGCCCCTATAGGAGCCTCAGTTCCACAGGGCTCAATACTGGGGCCAGTCCTGTGGAACATCTACATAGATGACCTACTCCGCCAGCTCCCTGTAGTCAAAGCTTATGCCGATGACTGCACCATTGCTATCTCGTACTGCCGTCGGGACAGCAGGCGTGCCGTAGCTGCAGTCAACAGGCAGTTGAAGGTTGCTGAGGAGTGGGGGAAGTTGTGGGAAGTCAACTTTGCTCCCAACAAAACGGGGGAGGCGGTGGCTGAGTCGTCAGATTAACGGCCTCGTGTTCAGGAGGACGCGAGTTCAATCCCCGCCCGGTGCCACAAAGCTGGGATTTTTCAGCCGCCGCCGAGTGGCTTAAAACTACCCACATGTCCAGAAGACCACCTATCAACCCGGACTCTAGATTCTAGGATCAAAAATGAGCTCTGGGAGGGCAGCATGAGCCAATGCAAGATGGCGCCACTATAAACACTCGCCTGCGCCAGAACGGGCTGGGTCGACCATCAGGACCCACCGGAAAGAAGCCTTGGACCGACCATCATTATCCACCGGGAAGAAGCCTACCGGCGCAATAGGCAGCAATGTGAAAAAATAAAAAAATAAATAAATAAATAAAAAAAAATGCTATGGTCGTCTCTCGGTCTCCCGCTGTTACACAGGGCGTGGAGGTACAACTACGGTTTGGGGACGTCCAGTTGCCCCTCCAGGATAACATCAAGGTCCTGGGAATCACCATCGACCGGGAGCTGCGCTACAACCAGCACATCGCGACTATGGCCCGCCAGACCTCTCAGCGTGTGTCTGCCCTCCTCAGGGTGGCTGGCAGCCTGGACCCCCGAGAAATCCTGACGCTGTACAGTCGGCTATAGAAAGTAGTGGCACACTGTCCAGTAAGTTTCGTTCAGAAAGCGACATCTGGCAACCCCTCCACGCGACATGAAAATTATTATATCCTATCGAAATCGTACTGTTGTGGTGATCGGTGGTCACAGGTGCACTCTACATAATTTTAAGATAGATATTTGTCAAAAGTGCCCGTCGCTAACGCTTAATAAATATTTTTTCTTTAGGCTCTGTCGCTACATTTTGACACGAGCTTTTAGTTTCGTTCAAATTTAGTCAAGAGCAATTCTAAGTTGTTTATCAAACTATGATACATTTAAAAATATACTGCACTTATTAAGGGAGATTTTTATGCCTTTGGACTTAAAAAATAAATCCCTGACAGCCAAGATCTTGTTCTTTATTAAAAAAAAAATATACGTAATAATAGGCTATAAACGTTCACAATATGGCGTCGTCGACCGCGGGCTTTTCTACCCTCGCACTCAACACACACACACACACACACACGCACACACACACACACACGTATTTATACTTATATATTACGTAATCTTCACGGATAAATGATTTTAGATTTTTGATGATCTGAGTTGTCTTTGAAGCTTTATAGTGACCGGGATTAAGGCTGCGAGTTAAACAGACCCTTAAGCCTATTTGCTGTTTGATGGTAAGGAGCATTAGTCACTGCCTGCCTCTGTGAAGGACAGCATTGCACACGGTATTTTCAAAGTTTAATAAGAAAAAGTGTTTCAGACTGTTCGTGATGTTTTACCTCGTCATCATTCATGTAATATGGTATATTTCTAACCACATTATATTATAATATAATATAATATTATACAACATTATAATTTTACGGTCACACACACACTGTACACACTGATACACGTCTCTAACATCACCAGTGAATGCGCCACCGTGGTATAGTTGCCATTTACCGCTACCAGGCTAAACATTCTGAAAACCGTGACACTACTCTCTGTCGTCGACTGTATATGGCACAGACCCGCCCTTGTATGGAATACGGTGCCTTGTCGTGGATGTCCAGCGCCGTCACTCACACCCGGCGCCTGGACGCGGTGCAGAGACGCGCCCTCCGACTGCTGGGGGATGAGGAGGAGATCCCGGCCAGCATGACATCCCTGGAGCACCGTCGCGACGTAGCAGCACTGGCAGTCTGTCATAAGACTCAGGTGCTGCACACGCCTCATCTCAGCAGGCTGTGCTTGACGCCACACCTTGCCCAGCGAGCGACGCGACAGGCAGCAGCCGGTAGCCAACGAGTGACGGTACCTAACTCACACACGTCGCAGCACCTGCGGACGTACAAGGCCAGGGCA
The DNA here is from genome assembly GCF_024679095.1 of Eriocheir sinensis. NCBI lineage: Eukaryota > Metazoa > Arthropoda > Malacostraca > Decapoda > Varunidae > Eriocheir > Eriocheir sinensis. The sequence goes on along the minus strand of NC_066540.1, from coordinate 1,208,340 downwards.
GTGCGTCTTTGGAACGGCTTCACGGAGGCCACGCCTGATCTGGAACGCATGTCCACACACCAGGCGTAAGTAGCTGCCAACATTTGGAGAGGCACCCTCCCCACGCCGTTCCTGCTCCACACTTGAGATGACTATAAATATTGTAATTAGTGTTTATCATATTTATAAGTATATTATATTTATAATATATCCTGTGTACTTTGTAAGAATGTTTTATGTTTTTGTACAGTTACCCTCACAGGTATCTGTACATTTGAAAAACTTTTAAAATAGTTGTGGACGCCAACTCATAACTTTAAGTTTTCCATCTCTGTAAATATATGTATACATGTTTAAATAAAAAAGAGAGAGAGAGAGTGTGTGTGTGTGAGTAAAAGGCGGAGGAACAAGAAAACATCCACATTCCCTAAGTCTTCCATACTCCTCCTTCCCTCTTTCCTCCTCCTCCTCCCCACCCCCACGAGTCCTCGTGAGTCGGCAGCGTCCGGAGCCTCGTCAAGCAGTCTTTGAAGCCTCGCTCGTGCAGCCCGACACACCCCGCGGCTGGAGGCTTTACCTGGCGTGTTTTGAGGCGGCTTGGAAGCATTAAATAATTTTCTTGCCCAAAAGATTCCGCCGGGAGTCGAAATATTAGTTTTGCCTTTTTATCTTGATTATGATCTCTGTGGTAGTGACGGTTGTGGTGGTGGTAGTAGCATTAATAGGTAGGGGTGGTGGTAGTGGTGGTGGTGGTGATATTGGCAGTAGTAGTAGTAGTAGTAGTAGTAGTAGTAGTAATGATAATAGTAAATATAGTTCATGTAAAATAATTGGTAGCAGCAATAGTAGTAGCAGTTGTAGAAGTGGATGTTATTGTGTTGCTTGTATTTTTAGTCTATATCTGTAGTTTATAATAGAAGTAGCAGCAGGAGGAGTAATGGTGGTAGTTGTAATGGTGGTAGTAGTAGTAGTCAAATCATCACCACTATAAACATTTTTTAATTAGATTCAATGGCGTTTCTTGTACTTTCCTCTTATCATCTCATTATTCCGCTCTCCCCGGCGTCTTTTTCTTTATCTTTGCATCTGTTTGGCTTTTGTGTCACTTTTTTTCTTCTTCCTGCATCTGTATTTTTCTTTCACTTTCTTTAATCATATTTTTTTTGCCTTTCAAATCTTTCTGCTTTTTGTGTCTTTTCGAATGCTCGCCCACACACTCGAACGCGGAGAGAGAGAGAGAGAGAGAGAGAGAGAGAGAGAGAGAGAGAGAGAGAGAGAGAGAGAGAGAGAGAGAGAGAGAGAGAGAGAGAGAGAGACGTTTTTTCTACTAATGTTTTTATCTTACTGTTCCTTAGAGCCCGAAGCTAATTAGTGTGTGTGTGTGTGTGTGTGTGTGTGTGTGTGTGTGTGTGTGTGTGTGTGTGTGTGTGTGTGTGTTTATCTTAGAAATATATTTTTGGAATGTAAACCGATAGAGAGAGAGAGAGAGAGAGAGAGAGAGAGAGAGAGAGAGAGAGAGAGAGAGAGAGAGAGAGAGAGAGAGAGAGAGAGAGAGAGAGTACGGCCGACTGGTCTGCATAATTTCGTTTCTTTGATCCTTATGACGCAAAAATAATTGTGGGAAAGTTTTTTTGAAACCTCATAATTATGAAAAAAAAAGTTATAATCACGTAGAAATGAAAATATCTTAACCAAAGTAGTTAAATAGTAGGCTCACTCTGACACTTTTCTTCTTTTCTCCTCTTCCTCCTCCTAAACCTCTTTTCTTCTTCCTCCTCTTTTTCACGCTCCTTCTCCTCCTTCTTAAGTCACACTACTAACTTCTTCATATAGAAATTACTCACCTTTTTCGTACCTGAAAAGATATCTGCGGTAATGGCCAACCAATATTCAGGTTTGCAAGTTCCTTAACAATTTCAATTCCACCAAGCATTTATTGAATCCCTACACAGGCAGCTTCCTCATGGGTTAATGTTTTTTTTTCCCGTCGCCTGCTCCTCCACGTGTCCATGTTTTCACCCGGCCTCTCGCGTTTCTTCTTTCTCCTCGTCTTGCCGAAGCATGTTTCCAGTTTTCAAGTTACACAGAAATTAATGTGTTAAGGCGTCAGGCGTGTACCTGTCAGCCTCAGGGTTTCCTCCTCCTCCTCCTCCTCCTCCTCCTCGCTGGTTCGACCCCATCTAGAGTACTGTGTACAGTTTTGGTCTCCCTATTACAGAAAAGACATAGAAAAGTTATAACAGGTTCAACGGAAAGTAACAAAAATAATTCCTAGGTTGAAAAATTTATCTTATTAACAAAGGCTTAAAGAAGTAAATTTAGAAGTAAAAGCGAAGAATGCAAGGCGATCTAATAGAAGTGTTTAAAATGTTTAAATGATACAGTTATATTAATGCGGAATATTACTTTACAATTGATCGATCAAATAGAACAAAAAGAAATAACATTTTCGTCGCACCAAGCTAAACACTTCTTCTTCAATCGAGTTGATAATGTTTGGAACTCTCTTCCCTGTGATGTCGTTGATAGTACAACAGTTACGGCTTTCAAGAATATATTAGACAAGTATTTTGAATCCAAAACAGCAATTAAGATATAACTCACTGACGTAATAACGTTACGTTCTCTCTAATACTGGTGTCCTTGTCCGTTTTTATCGCCCGGTTAGTGGTAAGAGTAATGGTAGTTATTTCCTCTTTCCTTTTCATACAGTTTTTCCATGCTGCATGATTCTTTTTCCTTTCCTGCCTGCTTTGGCTGGAGGGATGAGGGGGGGGGGGAGCTTCACCTTTGTTGTCCTTCATCTTCCACCTTTGATTAGATAGTTAGTATAGCTTGTCACAAACAGCCTCATAAGGACCAGCAGGTCTGCTGTTGTTTGTTCTTCTTTGTGTTCCTCCTCCTCCTCCTCTCTTCCTCCGCACTGTGCCTTCCTATTTCTCTCCTCCAGTTGTTGTCCTTCTCTCACTCTATCTAGTTCCTCACTGCAAAATTCTCTCTCTCTCTCTCTCTCTCTCTCTCTCTCTCTCTCTCTCTCTCTCTCTCTCTCTCTCTCTCTCTCTCTCTCTCTCTCTCTCTCTCTCTCTCTCTGCATTCATTTGGACTTTACTTTCTTCTTAGTTCTTTCTCTTTTTTTTTTTAGTTCCGTGGTAACTTTCTCCTCGCCTTTATCTTCCTCTTCTAGCTTTGTCTTACTCGGGGACTTCTTTGTGCCTCCTGTTTTCTTCACCTTCCATTTTCTTTATTGTCCTCTCCTTTTTTTCATATTTATTTCTGGCTTCTTGTTTTAGCTATTTTTACTTTTTATTCATATTCGTCTTTTTTGTTTTGTATTCCTTTAGCTCTCTTCACTTTCTTGTTTATCTTTTTATCTCTTCCTACGTTGTTTATTTTTTATCCCATTGTTTTATATTTCTTGTTTTCCGTTTTCCATTATTCTTTCTCTCTATTCACTGATTTTCTTGTGCTTTTTGTTGTTTTCCATGCTACGTGCTGTGTTCTTCCGGGTTGTATTAGTATCTCTTTCCTCTTCTCATTTTTTCGTATTTTCATTTTTCCCTGATATTCGTAATGATATTCTTCCTATTTTTGTCATCCTACTTATGTTTCTTTCTTTCATTTGTTAATTTTCTTTTTTTCATCCATTTTTGGAACTAATTATGGTTATGATGGTCCTCCCTGATGACTTAAGTTAACAAGGTACTCATTAAACTAGTGTTGCTTCGGCTTATTGCATTTGTTTTGTTTTGTTATATTGTCTGTTTTTTCTCATTTTTGTCTTTCCTGATCCTAAGGGAGTTTTCCAACCCTTTTCTTCTTACCTTTCCTGAACAGATCCATTACTGCATTATTTTTGTGATTTTCTTTGTATTTTTTCATATTTACTGTTTGCTCAGCTGGTGTTGAAGCATTTTTCCAAACTTTTTTCCTTTACCTGGACGAGTCTAATAATATTGTTTTTTCCCAGGTAAGAGTTTGAAGTCGGTCAGCAACCACAAAATAAATGAAGGTAAGAATAAGTATATGGAATCATTCGCTTTTCTTCTACTTTTGTTTTATTCTGTTTTCTGTCATATTTCCCTCTTCATTTATCCCTTCACCAACTTTGTTAGGTCTCTAATTTCTAGTTTTTTTATGATCTGTTCTTCCGTATTTTTTAGAGCCATTTTTACAATAGTTTTATTTTCTTTCATCATTTTCTTTTTTTTCTTTTTAACCTCATTTTTTTTCTGGTCTTTTGTGTCGTATTTTCGTATTGTCTTTCTTTCACTGATTATTCTTTTTCAATGGATTTATTTCCTTTATTTTCTTCCAGTTATTTTTTTTTTTTACCTTTCCACTTAATTAGCTTTTTACGTGTCATGTTCCTCTGCTCTTCTAATTTGTATTTTGTTTTTGTTTCTTCCATTATATAATTTTCTGAGTTTTTCGTTTCCTTTTCCTTAAAGCTCCTATCCAGTTTTTTTTTTCTCTTCTTAACTTTCCACTTCGTTTGTTTTCTAATTTCATGTTCCTTCAGTCTTCTATTTCGTATTTGCATTTTCCATTCTTTTTCCACATTTACATTCAACATTTTTTTGTTGTTTTCTCTTTTCCTTTCCAATTTATATATATATATATATATATATATATATATATATATATATATATATATATATATATATATATATATATATATATATATATATATATATATATATATATATATATATATATATATATATATATATATATATATATATATATTTATTAATTTTTTTTTTCTCTCTCTCCACATTATACCTGTTCAACTTTATGGTCATTTGGTGTATAGTTATATTCGTACTGCTTCATTTTCGTTGTTATTTTTTCCTTGTCTTTCCCCGAGTTTCTTTCCTTTCATTTTATATCAACATTGTTCACTTTTTTGTTTTCTTATTTTACTTTCATTTTGTATTGTGTGTTTTTTCTTCTCTTCCTTTTTTTAATGTCCACATTTCACTGCGTGTCCTAATTATTCTTTTTTCTAATGCTCACATTATATTTTTTTTCCACCTCATTAGTTTTTATAATTCCACGTTTTTTGTGAGGGATATTTCATTTTGTCATTATAATTGTTTCATTATTTTTGTAACGGGCTTGTCGGGGGGCGTTTAAAGGGTGTTGATTAAGACTTCAGCTTCCTTAAGGCGAATTATATTCGTAGCCTTTATGTACAAGAAGCGACGGAGCGAGAGCGACTGTCGTTGTGTGTCAGTCGGACTCTCGTGAAGGAGTGGCGAGTTACAGGTTGGAAAATAATGGTTACAATTGGTCACGTATGTCAAGGTGACCTCCACGCACCATCGGAGTGCGAAGTGTACAAAACTGAGACGGTAAACACTGACGGACGACATTCCTATAAGGTGGCGTGATCTATCTGTCGTGGGGTTTTTCCATTGACAATTGTATGCCTAATTCGTGGTGATATTAAATAATAATAATACATTGATATCCTACTATAACACTGCTCGGTCACCTACCAGTGATCGCGACCTCGCGATATATAAAAATCGAAATAGCAGTCTAGGTACCATGAACATACATAGAGGGAGTTTGTCAAGCAGACTGCCTATGATACAATTATATTAAAACACTGGCTATGTAAGAACAGATGTGGAATTATAATATAAATAGGGAGAGGGAAACCACAACGTGTGTGACATGAAACATAAGAAACCTCTCAAAAGATAAATATAAGGACACATGTATAAGAAACTATCAACTGGCATAGTTACAGACAATGAAACGTTGATCTAGCTCCTAAAAAAAAAATACAGTAGTGAAACACAGTACAATGTTAAGTATAGGAGCAGCCAGGTTTCTGTCCCCTGACTTGTCTGAGAAAAGGAAAAACTACCTTGCCAGTGTCCTCGCGGCATCCAGTCGCCGTGTCTGCACAACCAAATAATCGTGCAGGACAGAGTTCCTCCTAATAAGGTAGCACATGACGACGAGACTGACGAACATCAGAAACATTGGTACAAAAAATCCAGGGTACAGGTAGGGGAGATGCAAGTAATCAGGCAGCGTTTCCTCCAGGGTTTCCGCAAACTCTGTTTTGTTCGCGAAAGACAATGAATTAAGGGAATTAGTCACATACGAGATGCTGGAGAAATGAATGTCATCGAGAGACCGTAGAGGAAACACTCGATGGGAAATATTGGCCGTGAAAACCAGACGAATCCGGGACGGGTACGTCGTTATGTTAGTGGAGCGGATATAGCATGCTTCCGCTATGGCATAGTGACCAGTAACCCGTTGATAAGTGGTACCCTCCGGGCAGATGACCGAAATATAGAATGACTGAGGGAAATAAAAATAATGCAGACCCTGAAAGTGCTTATGGAAAACAGGCGTTGGTGTTAGCTGCTTGTAAGGGCACAGGGAAAGAGCGTCAGACGCGTTCACGCGGGTGAGGGCGATCTCGCATACCCTCCCGAACTGGAATGAAGGCAAAGAGAGACGCAGAGCAATAGAATCGCCCGAAGACCGTCTCCTTGCAATACTGCAAGAGTGAGTAGCTACCCGTTGAATACAGAGCGAAATCCTTCGCGATTAGAACAAGAGACGGGGATGTGTCCAGGGCTAACACACTGTCCTTTGCTGAAAAAGGGAACGGGACAATTTCGTGTGCCTCAAACACGTCCGCCGTCTGAAATGGAACATGAATGATTATGGCATCAGGGGTGAGGCTGGACTCAATCAAGGGGTAAAAATATTGACTCATGTCCGGGGTGAATAAAGGTGTTAGGCTATAATTTTGATACCCGATCTGGACAGTCGTTCTCAAATCGTGTAGAGGGAACAAGGCAGGTGTGACTCTACCGTGCGCTGCGTCAACCACGTTGCTAATAACCTGCTGATTTGCCGTTGCGACGGAGTTAATGACGTTTTCCAATACATGCAAGGCCTGATCTAGGAGGAGAAACTGATTCACCTGGTCGATCTGTTTGACAACTATGTTGATAACCTCTACCATCTTATTTGTCTGCTCTAGCAGTTCCTCAATGTTAGTATGCAATTGCGCAAGTTTTCTACAATTGGCGTTGATCACCCTGCGATTTCTAGCAGCAAAGGAAAGTACATGAGCGTAGTGGTCCCGCAAATCGCGAACGTCCTCGTCGGTAGCCGTACCGAAAAGGAACTTTGAGGCGGACCCCACGATGTTGAGCAATCCCCTCTTTACCCGAGTGAACTGGTGAAAACTATAATCCATGTTTACCTCATCAACTTTTCCCCGTAAGAACGGAATCCGATCCTCCAGTAGTTGAAAAAGAGTCAGAGAGTTGGTACTAGAAGGAGCCTTTGATTCCCTAGTCTTGGTAGCCCGGATAGCGTCTGCCATGCCGAGTAGTTTTTCTGAGACTATCCTGATTGTGTCCGTGGTGTTGGTCAAGGAAGTATATGGATATTTTACGAGGAGCACATCTTCTATGAGGAAGACCTCTCCTATGTGTGCCGTGAGGGCACCAGGCTTCAGGTGGATGGGTGTTGTTGCAAGCAGGGAGCCGAGGGACAACAAGATGATCAGAAAACGCAACATCATGATCTGAAAGTGGTGGGAATGAAGTATTTAAACCCGTGGTCTCAAGTTATAGCTATGGGTGTTGGGATTATCCTGTTGAACATTTGACTCTGAGGGGGAAGTACCAATATCAAGGTCCAAAGGTGAGGGAATTACTTTCAGACGATCACTGTGAACTTCTAGACTGACTCCACTATTCGACTCGAGAACCTCGAACCGATTTCCCCTGACATTCCGAACAACTCGGTAAGGACCCACAAATTTAGCCCCAGTTTCGAACTCCTTTCCGCTTGCTTAATCATGACTGTGTCACCCTCTTTGAAATTCACCGGGACGGCCTGTTTGTGTTGTTTTGACATCATTTCAACCTTCGTAGCTTTTAACGTACACCTAACTTCTGAGTGTATCTTGGAAAACATATGCATCTGCTGTTGTGCGTACCTATCAATGTTGTAGAGAGGTTGCTGTGGGGTTGTTAGGAAGTCGTACGGAAGACGTTTCTCCACCCCATACAAGATGTAGTAGGAGACTTCCCGTAGAGTCGTTTACCGACGTATTTATGGAAGCAGCTATATGCGATAGCCAATCCTCCCAATTATCGTGGAGATCGTTCACGATAGGCCTGAGGACCTGTAAGATTTTCCTATTAGCCCTCTCCGCCAACCCATTAGCAGCTGGGTGGTAAGCTGTGATGAAAGATTGCGTGATGTTAAACTGAGCGCATATTTCGCTCAATACTGAGTTCCTAAACTCGGTGCCATTGTCACTCAGAAGAATTCGAGGAGACGAATGTGGACATAACACGTGAGTCACGAGGGCATGGGCCACGCGTGTGGCTGTCTTGTCCTTGAGAGGCGCTAGAACTAGAAACCTAGAGAACTGGTCGACGCACACCAATAAGTAGCTCGAGCCATGTTGGCTCTGGGGGAGCTGTAGTAAGTCTATATTAACAACATCCCATGGCGCCTCTGGTACTGGGTATTGCAACATAGGTGCTGGCCCTTTGACGGACCCCTTGTGCTTAGCACAAACGACGCAATGTGCGACATGTTTTTCTACATCAACCCGTAATGTGGGCCAGTAGAATTTTCGTCTGGTGACAGATAGCGTCTTGTCTCTTCCTGGGTGACCCGCAATGGGTGTGTTATGGACCAGCTTAAGCGTCACGGGGACGTATATGTCTGGGATGACCAGTTGGTCTATAGGTACCGGTTTGGTTGGCCATGACCTACAAAGGAGGTTGTCCTCTGATAGGAAGAATTGTGAAAAGGGAACTGGCAATTCAGGAAGGTTTGATTCGTCTCCCGACTCGAGGGCATAAATTAACCTCTTCCACACAGGGTGGTCACGCTGAGCAGTGTGTAGCTCAGGTGAAGTGAAGTTGTGGATGACCTCTGGGGTGGTAATCGCGCCTATCGGAACATTCCGAGATAAGGCATCTGCGACCACATTTGTTTTCCCGGTGATGTATTTTATCTCCGGATTGTATGTGGATCGTTAAGAACCATCTTGCCAGACGACCGTGTAGGTTTTTTCCCTTGAAAAGATCAGTTATGGCCGCGTGGTCCGTAAACACCACAATTTTGTACCCCATCACAATGTCACGAAAATGCTTCAGAGCCCACACAATGGCAAGAGCCTCTGGGTGGGTAACAGAATAGTTCTTTTCCGGAGCTGTAAGTACTCGACTGGCGAACGCTATCACACGCTTTTTGCCGGACATATCTGTTTGCATCAGCGCGGCTCCTACTCCACTAGCCGAAGCGTCGGTACAAAGCTGAAAGGGGTCCTTGAAATCCGGAAAGACAAGGACCGGAGCCCGTGTAAGCGCTTTCTTTAAATCCTCAAAACTCGTTTGTTGAGCTGGGAGCCACTGAAATGGTACGTCTTTCTTTAAAAGATGGGTTAGGGGACTCGCGCGAGCTGCGAAGTCCTTAATGAAAGGCCTGTAATAACCTGCGACACCCAAGAAAGACCGTACCTTGTCCGCAGACGTTGGCTGAGGGAACTCGGCAATAGCCTTTATTTTGTCGTCCACTGTTTGGATGCCGAATTCGTCCACGACATGCCCCAAGAACTTGATCCGAGGCTTTAAAAATTCACATTTGGTGATTTTGAGCTTTAATCCGACCTCTTGAAATCTGTGTAGGACTGCTTTTAGTGTTTCCATGTGTGCATGCACGTCTTTACTTGCTATGATGATGTCGTCTAAATACACATAGACAGAGTTGCCCAGCAAGTCACCAAAAATACTGTTCATTGTCCTTTGGAAGGTCAAGGGAGCTCCTTTGAGCCCGAACGGCATCCTTGTCCACTCATAGTGGCCATGAGGCGTGCTGAAAGCCGTTATTTCACATGACTCGGGGGCCATGGGCAGTTGCCAGTAGCCACTGACCAGATCAAGACTCGTAAAGACTTTATTTCCTCTACCGAGACACATCAGAAGATCTCTAAGAACGGGAAGCGGAAAATGATCATCCACGGTCGCGGTGTTCACACGCCGGAAATCAATCACAGGACGATAAGAACCGTCTTTCTTTGGAACCAGGAACAAGGGCGAATTCCACGGGGAATTCGATTCTTTGATGACACCTTGTTCTAACATTTCAGAGATAAGTTGTTGCACCACCTCCCTCTGACTGTGGGGGAGCTTGTACGCATTGATATATACAGGATTTGTATTGGGTTTTAACTTAATGTGGTGTTCAGCACACTGCGTAACTCCAAGCGGCTCGCCTGGTAGAGCAAGCGCCCCCCGATAATGCTCCAGAAGCTGGACTAAGGTTGGCTTAATTTCGGAATAGTGTGCAACTTTTAGGAACGCCTCTAAATGAGCTGTGTCTTGTTCGGGAGAAGCCTGACACGCCGAGGATATGCCTGAAACTTGGGGTGAAGGGTATTCAGCTGGTTCCGGGGCGACATTTCTCCCATACACTAGACACTGGCATAATCGAACACCGTGTTTTAAGGATACAGGGGATCCAGACGTGTTTATTACCAATGCCTCTGCAAAACCTCCCTCCTTGACTGTTGCAAGAGTTACCTCCACCGTCACGCGGTGTACGTGAGGAACTCCGTCGATACACACATCACTGCCCGCCGGAGGGGCGGTAGGCAAACGGATTTTAACAAGTTTTGCAGCACGATCCGGAACTATATGAGGACCTTCTACGACTGCCGTTACTGTCCGCCACAAGTCTGCAATGGTTTCGTGTGGTTTGACCGTAAGAGGTGACACTTGGGCGGTGGCAGTCCCTGAGTGTGTGGTGGTTGGTCATGTTCCCCATCTGAGGGTGGGATTACAGGTGACAGAGGCGATGGATTTACCATCCCCTATATGCGTCGGCCTTGATACACGATCGCGTTGCGTACAGGGTTTATGGCGATGTGCAGGTCTTTCATGGCGTTTAATCCTAAGATCCCATCCACAGGTAAAGCAAACCTGCTAGAGACATAAAAGAAATCTCGAAAGGGACAGACTTTTTCATGTAAGCTGACTGTTAGCGGTACTCGCCCAAGGATTCCCAAAGTGGTGCCCGTCACGCCTATCACATTCAGGTCGTTCTCTTGGAGCGGCCAATTTTCCCCACTCGCTTGTCGTGTCAGTGACCTGTAAGCGGAGTCGGATATGACATTGACTGTGGCACCTGTGTCAACCGCTAAGGTGAGTGAAATTTTGCCCACCTTGCAAGGGAGGGCAATTATGCTTGTCCGTCCCAAGGCGGCAATGACGGAGTCAAGTTGCTCCCAATTAGTATTTTCCTTAAGGGACACTTGGATGTACTCCTCGGGGCTGTCACGAAGTCATGTCTTTTTAGTCTGAGAAGAGGAGTGTGGTTTACTGTCCGCTGAGGACTTGTACTTCTGTTCCTCCTTGGCCTTTTGTATTGCAGAACAACTGTCTGAATCATGAAAACAATTCCCGTGGATATGGCAAAAGGCAGCCTTCCGCTGATGGTTTGGCCTAGGGTTCCTGTGTGATGAATGATGCCCGCCCCTGTAACCTCCTGACCTCCTATCTGAGCCCCGTCTCGAATGTGTTGATTCCCTACGTTTCGCGAAACAAGAATGTTCAGAATGTCCTGATTGTTTGCAAAAACTACAGGTGAGAGAGACCTTACTTTGAGCCTGTAATACTGCGGCTGGTGCGAGGGGATGCTGGTGAGGGTGTCCTTGAACCTTGAGTGGGTTGTAAGTATGCAAACGAACCCGGGGGTGAACGAATTCTGCGGCCTGTAATTGATAAATAATGAGTGCCTGAACATAAGATTACCTTAGTAAATTCACCGGTTGTGGTATCGTGTTCCAGTCCCTCTTCACTTGAAGGACGAGCCAACTGGTTAAAGGTGTCGCCGAGTTTAGCGAGAGTGTCTTTGTTCATACTATGGTGTAAATCATTTACAAAATAGGAGCATATGTTGATAGCTGTAAATATGAACCAATAAACGGAACGTGTATGAATGAATAGTTTGCGTTGAAACCCTAAAAAGGCAAGAAAGAATGGATAGCAAGGTGCCTGTTTAGACGTAATAGAAGTTAAGGCTATAATGGAATGCCCTAATGATATGGGTATATATAGAAAGAATAACTATATAAACAAAGTGGTATGTTAAGTGAGTATACCATAGAAGCTCACGTTTTCTCTCGAGCGGTGAAAAGAAAACGGAGGCAGGGCACACTGATGAAGATTAAATTTGATCAGGGAACTCACCCTATACTCAATAGACTCGCTAGCAAACAATAAGAAAGAATCAATATCGTATGCGAATGAACGTTACTCTCACAATTATGACTGAAGAACAGTGTTAGGAACACAGAAATAAAAAAAATCGTGCCTCTGCACGGATAATAATGAAAATGAGCCGAGTCGGCAAATTTGGACAAGAATGGAATATCCACAAATACCAAGATTAATCAGCAGATGTAGTGGAGAGGGCGACGGCTTGTGATGCCCTGGGTTACGTGCAGTCGTTGTAGGCGCGTCAGGAAGCCTTGGCCGCGGCCACAGCGGCGGTGAGAGGTGAGGGATGGGCTGACATCGGAGGACTCGCAATGGAGGTTGAAAAACTGCTGACCCAGCAAAATGAGCGGCCGCGGTGCGCGGCTGGGAGCTGGTACACTGCCGCCAGACGTATGATGGCCGCGTCGTCCTTGTTATAGTAAGAGATGGGCGGCGGTGGCAGACAAGACGACTTGGGTGTGTAACCTCTTGAGAAGACGCCTTGCAAGAAACGGTAGTGGGAACAGCTTGCAGTCACCGGGAGATGTCCGCGGGTACCCTTGCTGACTGTTTGCCGGAAGAGGTTTGGGCCGATGCTACCGGCAGCGGCGGTGGTGCCGCCAGCTGCGGAGCGAGGGGCATGCGGGGTGTCCCAAGGTCAGCGGGGCGTGCCTCCTCGTTGCAGGTGTGAATACCTCTGCCGTATCGTGGAGTGGCTTGCAGGGTACGTAGCAGTGCTGGCTTGAAGCGGGGGAGCGGCTTGTAGATTGTGGCCCTCGCTATCGGCTGCGTAGGCCTGTGGGTGTGCTCGGGGCTTGTAGGCTGGACGCCTGTAGAGTTGCTGCTGGTGTGCTCGAGGCTTGGAGGCTGGACGCCTGTAGAGTTGCTTTGTAGCCGGCGCCTGGTGAGTTGCACGTAGGTGGCGACTTGGGAGATGCTTGTAAAACATTTGAAACATTTGAAACATTTTATTATCCCTTTTTATACAATTATGTATTTACAATAATTTACTAGTGCAGGGAGCCCATTTAAAGCTGTATGCTTTTTGGGCAGTACTGGAAAATTAGGTGCCGGACTTAATCAATAGTGCAATAGAAAGAAAAAAATATATATATATATATACATATATATATATATATATATATATATATATATATATATATATATATATATATATATATATATATATACATATATACATATATACATATATATATATATATACATATATATATATATATACATATATATATATACACATATACACACATATACACATACATACATATATACATACATACATATACATACACATACATACACATATATACACATACAAACATATAATATATGACAAAAGTAAAATGATAATAATGATAATAATAATAATAATAATAATAATAATAATAATAATAATAATAATAATAATAATAATAATAATAATAATAATAGTTATAGAAATAATAATAATGATTAACATTGTGATAATTATAAAATAGTAATAGTAGTGTAAATAATAATTAAAGTGATAATATTAACACAATATCATTAGTACAAAAATTGTAACTGATTTATAAAAATAATATGGTAGTACTGTAACTGATAATGTAAGTAGTAATAGTATTAATACAATAATAATAGTATAAGGTAATAATTGATTAAGCTGAGGACACACTCTGACAGATGATACATGGACTTAATAATTATAATTGAGAAGAATATGCTTTTTAAATTGTTTTTTAAAGGAATGTATTGAATTTAGAGCTGGCGCCTTGTGAGTTGCACGTAGGTGGCGACTTGGGAGATGCTTGTAGCTGGCGCCTTGTGAGTTGCACGTAGGTGGCGACTTGTGAGATGCTTGTAGCTGGCGCCTTGTGAGTTGCACGTAGGTGGCGACTTGTGAGATGCTTGTAGCTGGCGCCTTGTGAGTTGCACGTAGGTGGCGACTTGGGAGATGCTTGTAGCTGGCGCCTTGTGAGTTGCACGTAGGTGGCGACTTGTGAGATGCTTGTAGCTGGCGCCTTGTGAGTTGCACGTAGGTGGGCGCCTTGTGAGATGCTTGTAGCTGGCGCCTTGTGAGTTGCACGTAGGTGGGCGCCTTGTGAGATGCCGCGGACGGCTGGTGCGGTGCCGCGGACGGCTGGTGCGGTGCCGCGGACGGCTGGTGCGGTGCCGCGGACGGCTGGTGCGTTGCCGCGGACGGCAGGTGCGTTGACTCCTTCTTCCCTTGTACGCCTGTCCCCGGAGTTTGTTGGTGAGTTCTCGTGGCTTGGAGGAGAACGAGGTAGCGAAGGCACAGGCGCGGGGTGACCGCTGCCACCAAATGTAACGGGCTTGTCGGGGGGCTTTTAAAGGGTGTTGATTAAGACTTCAGCTTCCTTAAGGCGAATTATATTCGTAGCCTTTATGTACAAGAAGCGACGGAGCGAGAGCGACTGTCGTTGTGTGTCAGTCGGACTCTCGTGAAGGAGTGGCGAGTTACAGGTTGGAAAATAATTGTTACAATTGGTCACGTATGTCAAGGTGACCTCCACGCACCATCGGAGTGCGAAGTGTACAAAACTGAGACGGTAAACACTGACGGACGACATTCCTATAAGGTGGCGTGATCTATCTGTCGTGGGGTTTTTCCATTGACAATTGTATGCCTAATTCGTGGTGATATTAAATAATAATAATACATTGATATCCTACTATAACATTTTCTTCATTCTCTGTCACTGTCTTTCTGTCTGTATATTTGTATCTTTTTAATCTCTCTCTCTCTCTCTCTCTCTCTCTCTCTGTATATGTGTGTGTGTGTGTGTGTGTGTGTGTGTGTGTGTGTATGTCTATCTATTTAATCTATCTATATCTACCTATCGCTCTTTCTCCTCTCTTCACCCGCTCAATTTAACTTTTATAATGCATATGCCATTTTTATCGTGCAGCTTTCCTTCCCTTTTCCCTTCCTTCCTTTATTCCTCTACTAATACTCTCTCTCACTATCTATCTGCCAGTGTCTGTGTCTGTCTGATTGTCTGTCTATCTGTCTGTCTGTCTCTCTGTACACTCAGGAATACAGGACGCCATAACATTACATATACAATTTTTTGACTCGGAAAGAAGGAATAGCAGCAGCAGTAGTTGTTGTTATTGCTGTGTGGTAGTTTTTTGTTGTTGGTAGCGGTGGTGTAGAAGTGTCCATTCTTCTTCACAGCCTATCATCTTCCCCTCTCTATGTCTTGACACGTAAAGTAAAATAAAGTAGTAGCAGGAGGAGGAGGAGGAGGAGGTGGACGAGGAGGAGAAGAAGGTGGAGACTGAGAAGGAGGACGAGGACGAACTGAAGCCTTAGACTGACTTGCTACTTGAATTTTTCCTCCTCCTAGGCATCTGTGGCAGTGGGCGAGGAAAAAACCCCTCCAGCAAGTTTTTTCGAGGGATTGCTGGAAACACCAAAAAAAGTGCATAAAGAAAATTACTCCACCTCTGCAGCTGCAGAATATATGTATGACCAACCACTGTTGGAAAATGACTCCATTTCTACAGCTGCAGAGCTTAGTGCTATGCACGACCAGCCAATGTTGGATCGTAAAGTGAAGAGTTCTAATAATCGGAGTGGAGAATTGAATGAATTCATGGCAACTCTTCAAACTCTAAATGATAAATACGGGGATGAAAACACTGGCTCAGCCCTCAAAACAGCCATAAAGAGACTGAACATGGTAAAGAGTACAAACATGCTCAATAGCATACTGTACAGTGTAGGTAGCGGTCTATGCACTAATGGAGCTGGCCGAGGAAAAATTCCGTGCCAGCCAAGCTCGGTTTCACGGCGAGGGCCAGGCAAACCAAGAGGAGCAGCACCTCTTGGAAAAGGACGCCGAGCCAGTGGTGTTGCAAAAGACCGCAAAACCAAACGGCCACGAAATTTGTCAGCTAACATTGCCGACAACGTAGCCAATGCAAAGTCGCATGGAACTGGCCACTGAGACAATAGTACGTATTCTTTTGACCATAAGTAAGTTACTGTGTGTGAAATAATATATGTTCAACTGGTTTAAGAAATATTCATTAATTCCACCCCCATTATATATATATATATATATATATATATATATATATATATATATATATATATATATATATATATATATATATATATATATATATATATATATATATATATAGTGAAGAAACTAATGCAGTAGTTCAGTAGAGAAGAGAGAGAGAGAGAGAGAGAGAGAGAGAGAGAGAGAGAGAGAGAGAGAGAGAGAGAGAGAGAGAGAGAGAGAGAGAGAGAGAAGAGGGGGTCATATACTTACCATGAAGAAGAAAAATAAACATGATGAGTGCATATATAAAGCCCTTTCACATTATATTATATCTACCTTGAGAAAAAATTACTATACGATCAGACAGAGACGCAGAGTCAGACAGACACATAGATATACCTATTCTTAGCATGATAAAGAAATAAAACATGATAAATTCTTATATATAGCCCTTTCACGTTAAATATTTACCTTGAGAAAAAATAACTACACTATACAGCATGACACAACGCACACGACGGATACGTGCATTCACACACAAATAACGGCGAGCGCACACACACACACAGGTGATATGTCTAAGAACGCCGAAAATCACAGCGCGCAGCAAGTTTGTTGGAGTCACCCCTTAACCTCTAAGAACGGCGAGAATCACAGCGCGCAGCAAGTTTGTTGGAGTCACCCCTTACCTAAAGCCGTCTGCCTACCGTTCTCGCAGGAGTGCGAGTGGAGTATACAGAGTGAATATATGCTGCCCGGGGAGCGAGTGAGGGAGAAACAGATCAAGGCGGGACACCGAAGGGCCGTGACGCGCATTGGTTACCGCTCGGCTGACAGGCGGCGGCGGGGGGGAAGGAAGGAACAGAAACTCGACAAATCAAAGTGAATGCCTCGGCACGTCTGACTTGGCCAGGAAGTTACTCGCCGCCGCGATGAAACACTCGCATTGAGGGACGGAGGGCTGCCCTGCCTACCGCGCCTCCTCCGCCTCCTTCCATTCCTCATCCCATTACTCTGACTACTTCTCCTCCTGCTTCTGCTTCTGTTCCTCCTCCTCCTTATCTTCCTGTTCCTATTCCATTTCCTCCTCCTCCTCCTCCTCCTCCTCCACCCCTGACAGACGAGACTGGATCTGTAACTCAGGACAGTAAACAGATGGCCAGAATCCTCAACAGTAACTTCGCATCCGTATTCACAGTCGAGGACATCGAAACCATTCCCGAGGGCCCTGACCCGCCGAGTGAGATCACGCCCTTGGAAATTGACTAAATATGCGACCAAGAAGTAAAAAAGTACTTGGACAAACTCGACACGAACAAGTCAACGGGACCCGACAGTTTGTCCCCGCGGTTATTAAAAGAGCTTAAACAACAAATACTTCAACCACTCACTAACATATTCAACTGGTCAGTTCAACTGAACAAGGTCTTGGAAAACTGGAAGATGGCGAACGTAACACCGATTTTCAAAAAAGGAGACAAAAGCGTTGCATTAAAATACAGGACCATACGTTTGACATCAGTGGCAGGAAAAATACTCGAAAAGATTATTAGGGATAAACTTGTTAAGTTTCTAGAAAACAATAATATAATCTCCGACACCCAGCATGGCTTCAGAAACAAGGGTTCCTGCCTAACGAATTTATTAGACTTCTTCCAAGGTATATATAAGAACTGGGATGCCCACATCCCCAGTGATGTTATATGCCTGGACTTTCAGAAAGCCTTCGACAAGGTACCGCACGAGCAACTCCTTAAGAAACTGCACTCGGCGGGCATTGGAGCCAATCTGATCGCGTGGATAAGAGATTGGCTCACCGACAGGAAATAACGAGTATTACTCAACGGACAGCCTTCCGATTGGCTTCCAGTCACTAGTGGAGTGCCTCAAGGGTCAGTGCTGGGACCCATCCTCTTTATCATATATATCAATGACCTAGAATCAGGACTGAAATCTACAATATCGAAATTTGCAGATGACACCAAGGTGGGTGGAGAGGCCCTCACAAAGACCGACTGTGAAATCATTCAGAAAGACCTCAATCACATTATCGAATGGTCGGAAAAATGGCAAATGTTTTTTAATGTTGACAAATGCAAAGTCATGCACATTGGGTCCCAAAATAGTAACCACACGTACATCATGAATGGGAGACCTCTGCAGGCGATGCAGGAGGAAAAGGATCTTGGAGTCACTATCAGCAGTGACCTGAAACACGCGAATCACCGTAAAAAAGCCTACAACAAAGCCAACACTATGCTCGGGTTCATATCGAGGAACTTCAAGTGTAAAACACTAGACGTGATGCTATCCTTGTATAATTCCATGGTAAGACCGCACCTCGAGTATGCAGTACAGTTCTGGTCTCCTAATTACATAAAGGGCTCAACGACGCGCCACAAAGATGATTCCAACCTTAAGGGCTCAACCGTACGAGGAACGACTCAAGCGACTCAAGCTCTTGACATTGGAGAAAAGACGCATACGAGGGGATATGATTCAAGTCTTCAAGTATCTGAAAAAGTTCAATAACGTCGACTACTCCAAATTCTTTGAACTGCAAACCAGCTCAAGAACTAGAAATAACGGTTTACCCATTCAGTCGAGTCGATGTAACACAGACATTGAAAGGAGTTTCTTTTCAAACCGAGTCATCCGCCACTGGAACAATCCTCCCTCAGATGTAGTAAATGCGAATACCATGAACTCCTTCAAATATAGAATCGACCGTCATTTCGCTGCGTCAGGAGTAAACTGAATAACGAGGGGCTTTCATCTGCTCCTCAATATCGAGGTGCTTTCATCTGTTCATCAAGCCCCAGGTGGCGGTCGAGCAGATTAAATCACCCAAGCGGGCGACCTCTTAATGAGACAATAGGCTTTCTGTTGCCTACATTTCCATGTTTCCATGTTTCCTAGTTCTTCTCTTTCCCGTGTTGTTGAAATATAGATGGAGAAGTAAAAGAAGATAGAAGGAGACAGACAGATAGAAAGATACAGGAAAATAAACAGTGTGTGTGTGTGTGTGTGTGTGTGTGTGTGTGTGTGTGTGTGTGTGTGTGTGTGTGTGTGTATTTACGGTGCTACAGGTTTCTCGCATTTTTCTTCAGTTTCTTTGCTTCTAAATATACCCCGCCTCATGTCCCTCCCTCTCATTCTACTCCTTCATCTATTCTGTCCTGTTCTACCACACGTAGATTACTAGTAGTAGCGGTAGTAAACAGACACCCTCGCCATAGACCGATAGGTCTTCTGGTGTCTGTTCTTCCTATGTATTCCTATGTATTTATCCTCCTCCTCCTCCTCCACAGCCTACTTCAGAAACAAAACACTCACTCATTGCCTCCCTCTTCTCCCTTCCTCCTTCCTCTCTCCTTCCCTTGCTCCTCTCCCTCCAAACCCTCTCTCCCTCACTTCCCGAAACAACAGACTCTCCTCCCTCCCTCCCTGCTTCTCTCCCTCCCTCCCTGACCCGCACTTGTCTCTATTCTTCTGCATCTGCAATTCATGGCGAGGATATTTTTGGCGAAATATTAAAGTTTTCATTAAATTGAGTGAACCTGAAAATGTTTTAAGCGGTGCGATATACATTATTTTGTTGTTGATTTCATGGGAGATCAGATTTACACACACACACACACACACACACACACACACACACACACACACACACACACACACACACACACACACACACACACACACACACACACACACACACACACACACACACACACACACACACACACACACACACACACACACTCTTCCCCATATTTGTCATTCTCATTTATTTTTCCTTTTTCCTTCTTTTACGAGTCATTTTTTCTTCTTCTCATTATTTACCTTATTCCTCTCACTCTTTCCCTCTCACCCTCTTCCCCTCACCCTCTTCCCTTCACCCTCTTTCCCTCACTCTCTCCTTCCCAAGGATGAGAGACAAACTAAGGATGGTTCAGTGAAACGTCATCAACTCAGCCATGACGTCACGTTCTGTGACGTCACGGCGGTGACGCGCGCTGGAGACCTTCCTCAGCAAGAATCTCATTCGAATCTTGGTTTTATTCAAGGATTTACACATCATATATGAAGTGTGGTGTTCTCTGAAACAGATAATAGTTCCACAGGTAGTTTTAATATGATGTGGTATTAGTATTAGACAAGAATTCTATAGACCTTTGGCAAAACCCTGAGAGAAGGCGGGTGGTAGTGGTGGAACGATCGACACTTTTTACATATTTTTAAGCTGGTTAACAACTGCTAAAGTCATACCTAGCTTCTGCTTGGATCTTTTCAGGTATTTCCCTTCATAAAGCCTGGGATATATTGTAACAACCCAGCACGGCATGTACAAAAAAAGGATCACACCGATTGTGACTCCAGCCAAGTTCCACAGCCTAGCTCCATTTTCCTCTTATTTCTCCATTATGAGAGATTATTAAGGATTTGATGTCCACATATGTTAATGTACATGCCTTATTTTTACTTTAAAACCTAGAATTACCCTTGTAAGTAGTTATAACAAAAATATGTAAAAAATAATGTACTTACTAGCTCGATTTTTCCTACCTGGTCCCTTTATATCTCCATTAAGAGGGAGTATTAAGGTTTCTACTGTACTTATTCATTAACATATCACTCTTATACATTCATCCCCTGTCCATTTCATGTCTCGCCCATCCTTTGCCTCACATCTAACATTCCTCCATATGTCTACCTAACTTTTCTTTTCACGTCATTACACGTTTCGTGTATCTTTTCTGGTTCAGGTTTTAGTTCCAAATAACTATCATTAGGACTTGGTGTTATAGTTCTTATTGATGATTACAATAACAAATTAAGCACAGAGAAAACTGTGACAATAAGACATCACTCCTCTCAGAATGGATTACTATTTTGTTGATTCCTCGTTATTTACTCTTGTTATCACCTATTTAAGACAACACAAACCTTCCTTAATCTTTTATATGCCTTCTACATAGTTAAATACCCCCTAAATAACGTAAAATGATAAGAAGAAAAAACTGCACTGGAGCGATGTAGGTCATATTGCTTACCTGGATCATTTTCCTGTTTTGGGATGATAATGTAGTGCTGTGTGTTGTCTGTCGCCTTGAAATGACTTGAACAAACTCTGGCAGTATCTGGATTTAACTTATCTTTACGACTACACGCATGCATCCACTGTCAAACTAAGGACTTTGTCTTGGGAAAACGATAAAAATTAAGCTTTCCTAGCTTCTTACACCTGTTATTGTTAGTACCGCCGTAAACAGCACACCTTGTCATTGTTCACAGCAAGAAACTTCAATCCAGTAACGCCGCGGCCACACGTGTGGGTCTCCAGTGACGTCTCTGTTTACATATGACGTCACGAGCGCGGTGCATTGTGGGAAAAACAAATGTTTAGCGATTTATCCTAATATATCTCTCATCCTTGCTCCTTCCCACCCTTCCCTTCCCTTCACCCTTCCCTTTATCCTTCACTCTCCCCTTCCCCTTCCACTTCCTCTTCCACCCTTCCCTTCACCATCTCCCCCTCAACAATTCCTCTCGTTCTCTTCCCTTCAGCTTCAATTACAAGGCGAGAGAGGAGCGTGTCTGTCGGCAGGTGTGGGTGATACAGGTGTGCGGTGGAGGAGGAGAAGGAGGAGGGGGAGGAGGAGGTGGTGGTGGTGGCGATGGTGGAGGAGTGAGAGGTGGTGGTGGAGGCGGTGGAGGGGGAGGGAGATTAAAAGCAGCAGTTAGTGTTATTGGAAGTAGAAGTTGAAGTAATAATGAAAGTAATAGTTTTGGTTGTAGTAGCAGTTGTGGTAGTAGTAGTAGTAGTAGTAGTGGTAGTAGCAGTAGTACCTAGTTGAAATAGTATTGAAAATAGTAGCTGTAGTAGTAGTAGTAGTGGTGGTGGTGGTGGTAGTAGTAGTAGTAGTAGTAGTAGTAGTAGTAGTAGTAGTAGTAGTGGTGGTGGTGGTGGTGGTAGTAGTAGTAGTAGTAATAGTAGGTGTAGTAGTAGCAGTAGTAATAGTAATAGTAGTAGTAATGGTAATAGTAGTAGTAGTAGTAGTAGTAGTAGTAGTAGTAGTAATGGCAGTAGTAGTAGTAGTAGTAGTAGTAGTAGTAGTAGTAGTAGTAGTAATGGCAGTAGTAGTAGTAGTAATGGCAGTAGTAGTAGTAGTAGTAGTAGTAGTAGTAATGGCAGTAGTACTAGTAGTAATAGTAGTAGTAGTAATAGTAATAGTAGTAGTAGTGGTAGTAGTAGATAGTCATAATTCGAACGAAGATATGGTTATTTTTCTAATCTAACACACACACACACACCTAGCCTTTCCTTTCTTCCCCCCTACCCTCTATCCATGCCCCTCATCAATCTCCCCACCCCTTTCCTCTCTACTGCTACTCTCCCTCCCCTTCTTCCTCCTCTCGCCCCCTCCTCTTCCTTATTCTTATTGTAAATGTCCCCAATTCTCTTCTTTACTCTCACTCTACCCCTTTACACCCTTGCACCATCCCTCCCCCTTCTATTCTGACATTACATCCTCCTCCTCTCCCATCTCTCCCCATCGCCCCCGGCTTAGCTAATCGGATTACCGCCTCAACAGCCGCATCAAACAAGCGATCGGATATTCAAGAGTTGATTCGGTGATCATACGAAATCACTTAATCGCCAAAAAAAAAGAGAAAAAAAAGAAAAAAATTTTACCAAAGAAACGGCTCGCCGCCCTAATCGTCATAATTCATCAGTATTGTATTTTTTCCATATTTATTTTTTCTATATTTATTTTTTCTTTGATTCTTTTTTTGTCTGTTATTGATTTGTTTCATTAGATGTCCGTCATTGGAGGAGGCTGGTAGGAAGAGAAAAGGAAGGGAAGACGGGAAATGAGGCGGAGAAATGAGGAGGAAAAAAAGTGGAGGAACCAGAGATGGGTGGTGGAGTTGAAGTGAGATGAAGAGGACTGGAAAGGGATGAGAAGAACGGAAAGAAAGTGGAAAAAAAGTAGTAGTAAGGAATTGGTGCGGAAACTGAGGAAAGGGAAGAAGAAAGGGAAAGGAAACAAGGAGAAGGAAGAAAGAATGAGGAATAGGAACAGCACGAGAGAAAGGGAGAAGCAAAGAGGAAGTGAAGGAAAAGTAAAAGGGACGGGGAACCACGAAAGCTGACGAGAAAAGAGGGAACCGTCCACTCAGCTCTCCCCTTGTTGTTGTTATTGTTGTTGCCTTGTGTTGGCTGATTGGCGGACAGTTGACAGCGACGATCAAGGCAGGGCGGCTCTCAAGACACCTGATTTCATGTTTATATTTTTCTTATTTGACATTCTTTTCCTTTCAAAAACTTTCTAGAAATATACTTTCCTTTTTATTATCTTTTCATTCTTTTTCAGTTCTATTTTTACTGTGTGTGTGTGTGTGAGAGA